>NW_027601792.1:0-32500 GCF_053455715.1 Rhinoraja longicauda
AAATGAAAACATACAGTAGCACGCAAACAGTTCACAGCGCCTCCTCAATGAGCCTCAAACGCTAGGGAGTAGAAATATGTTTTGAGCCTGGACTTAAAGGAGTCGATGGAGGGGGCGAGGGGGCAGTCTGATCGGGAGAGGGATGCTGTTCCACAGTCTAGGAGCTGCAACCGCAAAAGCGCGGTCACCCCCTGAGTTTAAGCCTAGACCGTGGGATAGTGAATAGCCCCAAGTCGGCCGATCTGAGGGACCTGGAGTTAGAGAGGGGGGTTAGAAGATTGTAGGGGGGGAGTGTCCATTTATGGCTTTATACGTGAATAGGAGGAGCTTGAAGTTGATTCTGTACCGTACAGGGAGCCAGTGGAGAGAGGCCAGAATCGGGTGATGTGGTCCCTTTTACGGAGAGAGAGAGAGGGAGAGAGAGAGAGGGGGAGGAGAGAGAGAGGGGGAGGAGAGAGAGAGAGAGTTGAGAAGTTTTGAGAAAGTTTGAGAGAGAGAGGGGTGGGAGAGGAGAGAGAGAGGGGATGGGAGTGAGAAAAGTTTGAGAGGGGGATGAGAGTGATGAAGTTTGAGAGAGAGAGAGAGAGAGAGAGAGAGAGAGAGAGAGAGAGAGAGAAGAGAGAAGAGAGAGGAGAGAGAGAAGAGAGAGAGAGAGAGAGAGAGAGAGAGAGAGAGAAAGAGTGTTTTGGGAAAGTTTTGAGATAGTTTGAGAGAGAGAGAGAGAGAGAGAGAGAGAGAGAGAGAGAGAGAGAGAGAGAGAGAGAGAGAGAGTTTGGAAAGTTTGAGAAAGTCCCTCTCTTCCATTTCTCAATTTTCACATTCTCTCTTTTTCACTCAATTCCCAATTTCTCCCTCAAATCCTCTCTCCTTCCCTCCCTCCCTCTCTCCCTCCCTCCCCCACCTCCCCCTCATCACCTCCCTCCCTCTCTCCCTCCCCTCCCTCCTTCCTTCCCTCCCTCTTTCTCTCCATTTCTCAATATTCACTTTATCTCTTTCACTCAATTCCCCATTTCTTCCCTCAAATCCTCTCTCCCTCTCTCCCTCCCTCTCTCCCCTCCCTCCTCCCCACATCACCTCCCTCTCTCCCTCCCTCCTTCCTTCCCTCCCTCTTTCTCTCCATTTCTCAATTTTCATATTCTCTCTTTTTCACTCAATTCCCCATTTCTCCCTCAAATCCTGTCTCCTTCCCTCCCTTCCCCCCTCCCCCACTCACCCAGCCCACACTCCTCCATCTCCCTCCCTCCCCCTCTCTCTCTCTCTCTCTCTCTCTCCCCCTCCCTCCCTCCCTCCCTCCCTCCCTCCCTCCCTCCCTCCCTCTGTCTACAAACGCGGACCGGAGAGAGAGAAGGGGCGGGTTCCTTCTCCTCCCTCTGACCGACGTCCACCGCGTCCACCCGCCCTAACCGACGGCCGCCCGGACCAATCCCGCCGCCCGCTCCCCAGTCCAAGCCCCGCCCCTCCGCTTCCCCTCCCGCCCGCCGGCCAATCTCCGGTCCTGGGGCGGGACGTCCGTCGCCTTGATGGACGCGCGCCGCGGCCAATGGGTGCTAAGGGATCGCACCCTTTGTCTCGCTTTGCAAAGATTATTGTAAATGCAACGATTTTACTGCATTTAACAGCCCAGGGTGGTTGCAATATTGCTTTAATGCAACGCCAGCGCTGCATTTAACATTGCAGTGGCCTGCAAAGTTATTTTAATGCGTTGCATCAGTTGCATTTAACATTTGAGTGGTTTTGCAAAATTATTGCAATTAATTTAATGCATATAACATCCATTGGGGGTCGCTAGATGACTTTAATGCAAGGCCACATCGCAGGGTGTTGCAATATTTCTTTAATGCAAGGCGATCACTGCATTTAACATTGCAGCAGCCTGAAAAGTCATCCTAATGCGATGCCGGGGGTAGTAAATACAATAATAATACTATAGTAATAATAATTTAACATTGCAGGAGCCTGCAAAGTTGTTCTAATGCGTTGCATTAATTGCATTTAACATTTGAGAGGTTTTGCAAAATTATTGCAATTAATTTTATTGCATTTAACATCCCAGGGGGTTGCAATATTGCTTTAATGCAACGCCACCGCTGCATTTAACAATGCAGCAGCCTGCAAAGTTATCCTAATACGATGCATTAGTTGCATTTAACATTTGAGAGGTTTTGCAAAATTATTGCAATTAATTTTATTGCATTTAACATCCCTGGGGGGTTGCAATATTGCTTTAATGCAACGCCAGCGCTGCATTTAACAATCCAGCAGCCTGCAAAGTTATCCTAATACGATGCATTAGTTCCATTTAACATTTGAGAGGTTTTGCAGGATGATTGCAATTAATTTAATGCATTTAACATCCACTGGGGGTCGCTAGATGACTTTAATGCAAGGCCATCACTGCATTAAACACAGCAGCCTGCAAAGTTATCCTAATGCGATGCATTAGTCGCATTTAACATTTGAGAGGTTTTGCAGGATTATTATTGCATTTCACATCGCAGGGTGTTGCAATATTTCTTTAATGCAAGGCGATCACTGCATTTAACATTGCAGCAAGCCTGAAAAGTCATCCTAATGCGATGCATTTGTTGCATTTAACATTTGAGAGGATTTGCAAAATTATTGCAATTAATTGAATGCAGAAAACATCCATTGGGGGTAGCTAGGTGACTTTAATGCAAGGCCATCACTGCATTTAACATTGCAGTAGCCTGCAAAGTTATCCTAATACGAAGCATTAGTCACGTTTAACATTTGAGAGGTTTTGCAGGATTATTATTGCATTTCACATCGCAGGGTGTTGCAATATTTCTTTAATGCAATGCGATCACTGCATTTAACATTGCAGCAGCCTGAAAAGTCATCCTAATGCGATGCCGGGGGTAGTAAATACAATAATAATACTATAGTAATAATAATTTATATTATTAATAATAAGAATTAATCAAAGATTGATTGATTGATTGATCGGTGGGTGGGTGGGTGGATGTCAGGAGGAACCGTACACCAATAAAGATTTTTTCACAGACAGCACTTGTTTATAACGCGCGCGCACACACACACGACACCTGTTTATTCTTTATCCCTGTTCCGTATAAGTATGTATGTATGTACGGGGTTAATCAATATCTGTTATGGGCTGAGTGTAAGACAAGTGTTTGGGCCCTTCAGGTTGGCGCGGGTGGCAGGCAGGCAGGCAGGCAGATAAAAGACGGCCATCGCAAGCTTGGTCACAACTGCTGGAGTGTCGGAGTGTCTACTAGACTGGGGTAAGTCAGTCAGCTCACACACACACACACACACACACACACACACACACACACACGCACACAATTAAGGTGACGTCTGTTTTTTATTGCTGGGGGGGGGAGAGAGGGGGGGGGAGAGATAGAGCTGGGGGAGAGAGAGAGGGGGGGGGAGAGAGCTGGGGGGGAGAAAGAGGGGGGGAGACCCAAACACAAACACAGACCCAAACACAGACCCAAACACAGACCCAAACACAAACCCAAACACAAACCCAAACACAAACCCAAACACAAACCCAAACACAAACACAGACCCAAACACAGACCCAAACACAAACACAAACACAGACCCAAACACAAACCCAAACCCAAACACAAACACAAACACAAACCCAAACACAGACCCAAACACAAACACAAACACAGACTCAAACACAAACCCAAACACAGACCCAAACACAAACCCAAACACAAACCCAAACACAGACCCAAACACAAACACAAACACAAACACAAACACAGACCCAAACACAGACTCAAACACAGACGTTTAACATTTGAGAGGTTTTGCAGGATTATTATTGCATTTCACATCGCAGGGTGTTGCAATATTTCTTTAATGCAAGGCGATCACTGCATTTAACATTGCAGCAGCCTGAAAAGTCATCCTAATGCGATGCATTTGTTGCATTTAACATTTGAGAGGTTTTGCAAAATTATTGCAATTAATTTAATGCATATAACATCCATTGGGGGTCGCTAGATGACTTTAATGCAAGGCCATCACTGCATTTAACATTGCAGTAGCCTGCAAAGTTATCCAAATACGATGCATTAGTCACGTTTAACATTTGAGAGGTTTTGCAGGATTATTATTGCATTTCACATCGCAGGGTGTTGCAATATTTCTTTAATGCAAGGCGATCACTGCATTTAACATTGCAGCAGCCTGAAAAGTCATCCTAATGCGATGCATTTGTTGCATTTAACATTTGAGAGGTTTTGCAAAATTATTGCAATTAATTTAATGCATATAACATCCATTGGGGGTCGCTAGATGACATTAATGCAAGGCCATCACTGCATTTAACATTGCAGTAGCCTGCAAAGTTATCCTAATACGATGCATTAGTCACGTTTAACATTTGAGAGGTTTTGCAGGATTATTATTGCATTTCACATCGCAGGGTGTTGCAATATTTCTTGAATGCAAGGCGATCACTGCATTTAACATTGCAGCAGCCTGAAAAGTCATCCTAATGCGATGCATTTGTTGCATTTAACTTTTGAGAGGTTTTGCAAAATTATTGCAATTAATTTAATGCATATAACATCCATTGGGGGTAGCTAGGTGACTTTAATGCAAGGCCATCACTGCATTTAACATTGCAGCAGCCTGCAAAGTTATCCTAATGCGATGCATCAATTGCATGTAACATTTGAGAGGTTTTGCATGATTATTGCAACAGACCCAAACACAAACCCAAACACAAACCCAAACACAGACCCAAACACAAACCCAAACACAGACCCAAACACAAACCCAAACACAAACCCAAACACAAATCCAAACACAAACCCAAACACAAACCCAAACACAGACCCAAACACAAACCCAAACACAAACACAAACACAAACCCAAACACAGACCCAAACACAAACCCAAACACAAATCCAAACACAAACCCAAACACAAACCCAAACACAGACCCAAACACAAACCCAAACACAAACCCAAACACAGACCCAAACACAGACACACACACAGACACACACACAGACACACACACACACCCACACACAGACACACACACAGACACACACACAGACACACACACAGACCCACACACATCAGACACACTTCCCAGAAGCACTTCCACATGCCGGATAGTCTCCTCCCTGCCCTGGAGGTTCTGCTACGTGCCGGGGGTAGTAAATACAATAATAATACTATAGTAATAATAATTTATATTATTAATAATAATAAGAATTAATCAAAGATTGATTGATTGATTGATCGGTGAGTGGGTGGATGGATGTCAGGAGGAACCGTACACCAATAAAGATTTTAATGGTACGATGCATTAGTTGCATTGAACATTTGAGAGATTTTGCATGATTATTACAATGATTTTAATGCGTTTAATACCCCAGAACAGCTGCAATTTTGCTTTAATGCAAGGCCTGCGCTGCATTTAACATTGCAGGAGCCTGCAAAGTTGTTCTAATGCGTTGCATTAATTGCATTTAACATTTGAGAGGTTTTGCAAAATTATTGCAATTAATTTTATTGCATTTAACATCCCAGGGGGTTGCAATATTGCTTTAATGCAACGCCAGCGCTGCATTTAACAATGCAGCAGCCTGCAAAGTTATCCTAATACGATGCATTAGTTGCATTTAACATTTGAGAGGTTTTGCAAAATTATTGCAATTAATTTTATTGCATTTAACATCCCAGGGGTTGCAATATTGCTTTAATGCCACGCCAGCGCTGCATTTAACAATCCAGCAGCCTGCAAAGTTATCCTAATACGATACATTAGTTGCATTTAACATTTGAGAGGTTTTGCAGGATGATTGCAATTAATTTAATGCATTTAACATCCACTGGGGGTCGCTAGATGACTTTAATGCAAGGCCATCACTGCATTTAACATTGCAGCAGCCTGCAAAGTTATCCTAATGCGATGCATTAGTCGCATTTAACATTTGAGAGGTTTTGCAGGATTATTATTGCATTTCACATCGCAGGGTGTTGCAATATTTCTTTAATGCAAGGCGATCACTGCATTTAACATTGCAGCAAGCCTGAAAAGTCATCCTAATGCGATGCATTTGTTGCATTTAACGTTTGAGAGGTTTTGCAAAATTATTGCAATTAATTTAATGCAGAAAACATCCATTGGGGGTAGCTAGGTGACTTTAATGCAAGGCCATCACTGCATTTAACATTGCAGTAGCCTGCAAAGTTATCCTAATACGAAGCATTAGTCACGTTTAACATTTGAGAGGTTTTGCAGGATTATTATTGCATTTCACATCGCAGGGTGTTGCAATATTTCTTTAATGCAAGGCGATCACTGCATTTAACATTGCAGCAGCCTGAAAAGTCATCCTAATGCGATGCATTTGTTGCATTTAACATTTGAGAGGTTTTGCAAAATTATTGCAATTAATTGAATGCATATAACATCCATTGGGGGTCGCTAGATGACTTTAATGCAAGGCCATCACTGCATTTAACATTGCAGTAGCCTGCAAAGTTATCCTAATACGATGCATTAGTCACGTTTAACATTTGAGAGGTTTTGCAGGATTATTATTGCATTTCACATCGCAGGGTGTTGCAATATTTCTTTAATGCAAGGCGATCACTGCATTTAACATTGCAGCAGCCTGAAAAGTCATCCTAATGCGATGCATTTGTTGCATTTAACATTTGAGAGGTTTTGCAAAATTATTGCAATTAATTTAATGCATATAACATCCATTGGGGGTAGCTAGGTGACTTTAATGCAAGGCCATCACTGCATTTAACATTGCAGCAGCCTGCAAAGTTATCCTAATGCGATGCATCAATTGCATGTAACATTTGAGAGGTTTTGCATGATTATTGCAACAGACCCAAACACAAACCCAAACACAAACCCAAACACAGACCCAAACACAAACCCAAACACAGACCCAAACACAAACCCAAACACAAACCCAAACACAAACCCAAACACAAATCCAAACACAAACCCAAACCCAAACCCAAACACAGACCCAAACACAAACCCAAACACAAACACAAACACAGACCCAAACAAACCCAAACACAAACCCAAACACAAATCCAAACACAAACCCAAACACAAACCCAAACACAGACCCAAACACAAACCCAAACACAAACCCAAACACAGACCCAAACACAGACACACACACAGACACACACACAGACACACACACACACCCACTCACAGACACACACACAGACACACACACAGACACACACAGACCCACACACATCAGACACACTTCCCAGAAGCACTTCCACATGCCGGATAGTCTCCTCCCTGCCCTGGAGGTTCCGCTACATGCCGGGGGTAGTAAATACAATAATAATACTATAGTAATAATAATTTATATTATTAATAATAATAAGAATTAATCAAAGATTGATTGATTGATTGATCGGTGAGTGGGTGGATGGATGTCAGGAGGAACCGTACACCAATAAAGATTTTAATGGTACGATGCATTAGTTGCATTGAACATTTGAGAGATTTTGCATGATTATTACAATGATTTTAATGCGTTTAATACCCCAGAACAGCTGCAATTTTGCTTTAATGCAAGGCCTGCGCTGCATTTAACATTGCAGGAGCCTGCAAAGTTGTTCTAATGCGTTGCATTAATTGCATTTAACATTTGAGAGGTTTTGCAAAATTATTGCAATTAATTTTATTGCATTTAACATCCCAGGGGGTTGCAATATTGCTTTAATGCAACGCCAGCGCTGCATTTAACAATGCAGCAGCCTGCAAAGTTATCCTAATACGATGCATTAGTTGCATTTAACATTTGAGAGGTTTTGCAAAATTATTGCAATTAATTTTATTGCATTTAACATCCCAGGGGGTTGCAATATTGCTTTAATGCAACGCCAGCGCTGCATTTAACAATCCAGCAGTTTGCAAAGTTATCCTAATACGATGCATTAGTCACGTTTAACGTTTGAGAGGTTTTGCAGGATTATTATTGCATTTCACATCGCAGGGTGTTGCAATACTTCTTTAATGCAAGGCGATGACTGCATTTAACATTGCAGCAGCCTGAAAAGTCATCCTAATGCGATGCATTTGTTGCATTTAACATTTGAGAGGTTTTGCAAAATTATTGCAATTAATTGAATGCATATAACATCCATTGGGGGTCGCTAGATGACTTTAATGCAAGGCCATCACTGCATTTAACATTGCAGTAGCCTGCAAAGTTATCCTAATACGATGCATTAGTCACGTTTAACATTTGAGAGGTTTTGCAGGATTATTATTGCATTTCACATCGCAGGGTGTTGCAATATTTCTTTAATGCAAGGCGATCACTGCATTTAACATTGCAGCAGCCTGAAAAGTCATCCTAATGCGATGCATTTGTTGCATTTAACATTTGAGAGATTTTGCAAAATTATTGCAATTAATTTAATGCATATAACATCCATTGGGGGTAGCTAGGTGACTTTAATGCAAGGCCATCACTGCATTTAACATTGCAGCAGCCTGCAAAGTTATCCTAATGCGATGCATCAATTGCATGTAACATTTGAGAGGTTTTGCATGATTATTGCAACAGACCCAAACACAAACCCAAACACAAACCCAAACACAGACCCAAACACAAACCCAAACACAGACCCAAACACAAACCCAAACACAAACCCAAACACAAACCCAAACACAAATCCAAACACAAACCCAAACACAAACCCAAACACAGACCCAAACACAAACCCAAACACAAACACAAACACAGACCCAAACAAACCCAAACACAAACCCAAACACAAATCCAAACACAAACCCAAACACAAACCCAAACACAGACCCAAACACAAACCCAAACACAAACCCAAACACAGACCCAAACACAGACACACACACACAGACACACACACAGACACACACACACACCCACACACAGACACACACACAGACACACACACAGACACACACAGACCCACACACATCAGACACACTTCCCAGAAGCACTTCCACATGCCGGATAGTCTCCTCCCTGCCCTGGAGGTTCCGCTATGTGCCGGGGGTAGTAAATACAATAATAATACTATAGTAATAATAATTTATATTATTAATAATAATAAGAATTAATCAAAGATTGATTGATTGATTGATCGGTGAGTGGGTGGATGGATGTCAGGAGGAACCGTACACCAATAAAGATTTTAATGGTACGATGCATTAGTTGCATTGAACATTTGAGAGATTTTGCATGATTATTACAATGATTTTAATGCGTTTAATACCCCAGAACAGCTGCAATTTTGCTTTAATGCAAGGCCTGCGCTGCATTTAACATTGCAGGAGCCTGCAAAGTTGTTCTAATGCGTTGCATTAATTGCATTTAACATTTGAGAGGTTTTGCAAAATTATTGCAATTAATTTTATTGCATTTAACATCCCAGGGGGTTGCAATATTGCTTTAATGCAACGCCAGCGCTGCATTTAACAATGCAGCAGCCTGCAAAGTTATCCTAATACGATGCATTAGTTGCATTTAACATTTGAGAGGTTTTGCAAAATTATTGCAATTAATTTTATTGCATTTAACATCCCAGGGGGTTGCAATATTGCTTTAATGCAACGCCAGCGCTGCATTTAACAATCCAGCAGCCTGCAAAGTTATCCTAATACGATGCATTAGTTGCATTTAACATTTGAGAGGTTTTGCAGGATGATTGCAATTAATTTAATGCATTTAACATCCACTGGGGGTCGCTAGATGACTTTAATGCAAGGCCATCACTGCATTTAACATTGCAGCAGCCTGCAAAGTTATCCTAATGCGATGCATTAGTCGCATTTATCATTTGAGAGGTTTTGCAGGATTATT
This sequence comes from Rhinoraja longicauda, assembly GCF_053455715.1. Classification (NCBI taxonomy): domain Eukaryota; kingdom Metazoa; phylum Chordata; class Chondrichthyes; order Rajiformes; family Arhynchobatidae; genus Rhinoraja; species Rhinoraja longicauda. The sequence goes on from NW_027601792.1 coordinate 9,865, forward strand.
ATTGCATTTCACATCGCAGGGTGTTGCAATATTTCTTTAATGCAAGGCGATCACTGCATTTAACATTGCAGCAAGCCTGAAAAGTCATCCTAATGCGATGCATTTGTTGCATTTAACGTTTGAGAGGTTTTGCAAAAAATAATTGCAATTAATTTAATGCAGAAAACATCCATTGGGGGTAGCTAGGTGACTTTAATTCAAGGCCATCACTGCAGTTAACATTGCAGTAGCCTGCAAAGTTATCCTAATACGAAGCATTAGTCACGTTTAACATTTGAGAGGTTTTGCAGGATTATTATTGCATTTCACATCGCAGGGTGTTGCAATATTTCTTTAATGCAAGGCGATCACTGCATTTAACATTGCAGCAGCCTGAAAAGTCATCCTAATGCGATGCATTTGTTGCATTTAACATTTGAGAGGTTTTGCAAAATTATTGCAATTAATTTAATGCATATAACATCCATTGGGGGTAGCTAGGTGACTTTAATGCAAGGCCATCACTGCATTTAACATTGCAGCAGCCTGCAAAGTTATCCTAATGCGATGCATCAATTGCATGTAACATTTGAGAGGTTTTGCATGATTATTGCAACAGACCCAAACACAAACCCAAACACAAACCCAAACACAGACCCAAACACAAACCCAAACACAAACCCAAACACAGACCCAAACACAAACCCAAACACAAACCCAAACACAAACCCAAACACAAATCCAAACACAAACCCAAACACAAACCCAAACACAGACCCAAACACAAACACAAACACAAACACAAACACAAACCCAAACACAGACCCAAACACAAACCCAAACACAAACCCAAACACAAACCCAAACACAAACCCAAACACAAACCCAAACACAGACCCAAACACAAACCCAAACACAAACCCAAACACAGACCCAAACACAGACACACACACAGACACACACACAGACACACACACACACCCACACACAGACACACACACAGACACACACAGACCCACACACATCAGACACACTTCCCAGAAGCACTTCCTCATGCCGGATAGTCTCCTCCCTGCCCTGGAGGTTCCGCTACGTGCCGGGGGTAGTAAATACAATAATAATACTATAGTAATAATAATTTATATTATTCATAATAATAAGAATTAATCAAAGATTGATTGATTGATTGATCGGTGAGTGGGTGGATGGATGTCAGGAGGAACCGTACACCAATAAAGATTTTAATGGTACGATGCATTAGTTGCATTGAACATTTGAGAGATTTTGCATGATTATTACAATGATTTTAATGCGTTTAATACCCCAGAACAGCTGCAATTTTGCTTTAATGCAAGGCCTGCGCTGCATTTAAAATTGCAGGAGCCTGCAAAGTTGTTCTAATGCGTTGCATTAATTGCATTTAACATTTGAGAGGTTTTGCAAAATTATTGCAATTAATTTTATTGCATTTAACATCCCAGGGGGTTGCAATATTGCTTTAATGCAACGCCAGCGCTGCATTTAACAATGCAGCAGCCTGCAAAGTTATCCTAATACGATGCATTAGTTGCATTTAACATTTGAGAGGTTTTGCAAAATTATTGCAATTAATTTTATTGCATTTAACATCCCAGGGGGTTGCAATATTGCTTTAATGCAACGCCAGTGCTGCATTTAACAATCCAGCAGCCTGCAAAGTTATCCTAATACGATGCATTAGTTGCATTTAACATTTGAGAGGTTTTGCAGGATGATTGCAATTAATTTAATGCATTTACCATCCACTGGGGGTCGCTAGATGACTTTAATGCAAGGCCATCACTGCATTTAACATTGCAGCAGCCTGCAACGTTATCCTAATGCGATGCATTAGTCGCATTTATCATTTGAGAGGTTTTGCAGGATTATTATTGCATTTCACATCGCAGGTTGTTGCAATATTTCTTTAATGCAAGGCGATCACTGCATTTAACATTGCAGCAAGCCTGAAAAGTCATCCTAATGCGATGCATTTGTTGCATTTAACGTTTGAGAGGTTTTGCAAATTTTTTGCAATTAATTTAATGCAGAAAACATCCATTGGGGGTAGCTAGGTGACTTTAATGCAAGGCCATCACTGCATTTAACATTGCAGTAGCCTGCAAAGTTATCCTAATACGAAGCATTAGTCACGTTTAACATTTGAGCGGTTTTGCAGGATTATTATTGCATTTCACATCGCAGGGTGTTGCAATATTTCTTTAATGCAAGGCGATCACTGCATTTAACATTGCAGCAGCCTGAAAAGTCATTCTAATGCGATGCATTTGTTGCATTTAACATTTGAGAGGTTTTGCAAAATTATTGCAATTAATTTAATGCATATAACATCCATTGGGGGTCGCTAGATGACTTTAATGCAAGGCCATCGCTGCATTTAACATTGCAGTAGCCTGCAAAGTTATCCTAATACGATGCATTAGTCACGTTTAACATTTGAGAGGTTTTGCAGGATTATTATTGCATTTCACATCGCAGGGTGTTGCAATATTTCTTTAATGCAAGGCGATCACTGCATTTAACATTGCAGCAGCCTGAAAAGTCATCCTAATGCGATGCATTTGTTGCATTTAACATTTGAGAGGTTTTGCAAAATTATTGCAATTAATTTAATGCATACAACATCCATTGGGGGTCGCTAGATGACTTTAATGCAAGGCCATCACTGCATTTAACATTGCAGTAGCCTGCAAAGTTATCCTAATACGATGCATTAGTCACGTTTAACATTTGAGAGGTTTTGCAGGATTATTATTGCATTTCACATCGCAGGGTGTTGCAATATTTCTTTAATGCAAGGCGATCACTGCATTTAACATTGCAGCAGCCTGAAAAGTCATCCTAATGCGATGCATTTGTTGCATTTAACATTTGAGAGGTTTTGCAAAATTATTGCAATTAATTTAAAGCATATAACATCCATTGGGGGTAGCTAGGTGACTTTAATGCAAGGCCATCACTGCATTTAACATTGCAGCAGCCTGCAAAGTTATCCTAATGCGATGCATCAATTGCATGTAACATTTGAGAGGTTTTGCATGATTATTGCAATAGACCCAAACACAAACCCAAACACAAACCCAAACACAAACCCAAACACAAATCCAAACACAAACCCAAACACAAACCCAAACACAGACCCAAACACAAACCCAAACACAAACACAAACACAAACCCAAACACAGACCCAAACACAAACCCAAACACAAACCCAAACACAAATCCAAACACAAACCCAAACACAAACCCAAACACAGACCCAAACACACACCCAAACACAAACCCAAACACAGACCCAAACACAGACACACACACAGACACACACACAGACACACACACACACCCACACACAGAAACACACACAGACACACACAGACCCACACACATCAGACACACTTCCCAGAAGCACTTCCACATGCCGGATAGTCTCCTCCCTGCCCTGGAGGTTCCGCTACGTGCCGGGGGTAGTAAATACAATAATAATACTATAGTAATAATAATTTATATTATTAATAATAATAAGAATTAATCAAAGATTGATTGATTGATTGATCGGTGAGTGGGTGGATGGATGTCAGGAGGAACCGTACACCAATAAAGATTTTAATGGTACGATGCATTAGTTGCATTGAACATTTGAGAGATTTTGCATGATTATTACAATGATTTTAATGCGTTTAATACCCCAGAACAGCTGCAATTTTGCTTTAATGCAAGGCCTGCGCTGCATTTAACATTGCAGGAGCCTGCAAAGTTGTTCTAATGCGTTGCATTAATTGCATTTAACATTTGAGAGGTTTTGCAAAATTATTGCAATTAATTTTATTGCATTTAACATCCCAGGGGGTTGCAATATTGCTTTAATGCAACGCCAGCGCTGCATTTAACAATGCAGCAGCCTGCAAAGTTATCCTAATACGATGCATTAGTTGCATTTAACATTTGAGAGGTTTTGCAAAATTATTGCAATTAATTTTATTGCATTTAACATCCCAGGGGGTTGCAATATTGCTTTAATGCAACGCCAGCGCTGCATTTAACAATCCAGCAGCCTGCAAAGTTATCCTAATACGATGCATTAGTTGCATTTAACATTTGAGAGGTTTTGCAGGATGATTGCAATTAATTTAATGCATTTAACATCCACTGGGGGTCGCTAGATGACTTTAATGCAAGGCCATCACTGCATTTAACATTGCAGTGGCATGCAAAGTTATCCTAATACGATGCATTAGTCACGTTTAATATTTGAGAGGTTTTGCAGGATTATTATTGCATTTCACATCGCAGGGTGTTGCAATATTTCTTTAATGCAAGGCGATCACTGCATTTAACATTGCAGCAGCCTGAAAAGTCATCCTAATGCGATGCCTTTGTTGCATTTAACATTTCAGAGGTTTTGCAAAATTATTGCAATTAATTTAATGCATATAACATCCATTGGGGGTCGCTAGATGACTTTAATGCAAGGCCATCACTGCATTTAGCATTGCAGTAGCCTGCAAAGTTATCCTAATACGATGCATTAGTCACTTTTAACATTTGAGAGGTTTTGCAGGATTATTATTGCATTTCACATCGCAGGGTGTTGCAATATTTCTTTAATGCAAGGCGATCACTGCATTTAACATTGCAGCAGCCTGAAAAGTCATCCTAATGCAATGCATTTGTTGCATTTAACATTTGAGAGGTTTTGCAAAATTATTGCAATTAATTTAATGCATATAACATCCATTGGGGGTAGCTAGGTGACTTTAATGCAAGGCCATCACTGCATTTAACATTGCAGCAGCCTGCAAAGTTATCCTAATGTGATGCATCAATTGCATGTAACATTTGAGAGGTTTTGCATGATTATTGCAACAGACCCAAACACAAACCCAAACACAAAACCCAAACACAGACCCAAACACAGACCCAAACACAAACCCAAACACAGACCCAAACACAAACCCAAACACAAACCCAAACACAAACCCAAACACAAATCCAAACACAAACCCAAACACAAACCCAAACACAGACCCAAACACAAACCCAAACACAGACACAAACCCAAACACAGACCCAAACACAAACCCAAACACAAACCCAAACACAAATCCAAACACAAACCCAAACACAAACCCAAACACAGACCCAAACACAAACCCAAACACAAACCCAAACACAGACCCAAACACAGACACACACACAGACACACACACAAACACACACACAAACACACCCACACACAGACACACACACAGACACACACACAGACACACACAGACCCACACACATCAGACACACTTCCCAGAAGCACTTCCACATGCCGGATAGTCTCCTCCCTGCCCTGGAGGTTCCGCTACGTGCCGGGGGTAGTAAATACAATAATAATACTATAGTAATAATAATTTATATTATTAATAATAAGAAGAATTAATCAAAGATTGATTGATTGATTGATCGGTGAGTGGGTGGATGGATGTCAGGAGGAACCGTACACCAATAAAGATTTTAATGGTACGATGCATTAGTTGCATTGAACATTTGAGAGATTTTGCATGATTATTACAATGATTTTAATGCGTTTAATACCCCAGAACAGCTTCAATTTTGCTTTAATGCAAGGCCTGCGCTGCATTTAAAATTGCAGGAGCCTGCAAAGTTGTTCTAATGCGTTGCATTAATTGCATTTAACATTTGAGAGGTTTTGCAAAATTATTGCAATTAATTTTATTGCATTTAACATCCCAGGGGTTGCAATATTGCTTTAATGCAACGCCAGCGCTGCATTTAACAATGCAGCAGCCTGCAAAGTTATCCTAATACGATGCATTAGTTGCATTTAACATTTGAGAGGTTTTGCAAAATTATTGCAATTAATTTTATTGCATTTAACATCCCAGGGGGTTGCAATATTGCTTTAATGCAACGCCAGCGCTGCATTTAACAATCCAGCAGCCTGCAAAGTAATCCTAATACGATGCATTAGTTGCATTTAACATTTGAGAGGTTTTGCAGGATGATTGCAATTAATTTAATGCATTTAACATCCACTGGGGGTCGCTAGATGACTTTAATGCAAGGCCATCACTGCATTTAACATTGCAGTAGCATGCAAAGTTATCCTAATACGATGCATTAGTCACGTTTAATATTTGAGAGGTTTTGCAGGATTATTATTGCATTTCACATCGCAGGGTGTTGCAATATTTCTTTAATGCAAGGCGATCACTGCATTTAACATTGCAGCAGCCTGAAAAGTCATCCTAATGCGATGCCTTTGTTGCGTTTAACATTTCAGAGGTTTTGCAAAATTATTGCAATTAATTTAATGCATATAACATCCATTGGGGGTCGCTAGATGACTTTAATGCAAGGCCATCACTGCATTTAGCATTGCAGTAGCCTGCAAAGTTATCCTAATACGATGCATTAGTCACGTTTAACATTTGAGAGGTTTTGCAGGATTATTATTGCATTTCACATCGCAGGGTGTTGCAATATTTCTTTAATGCAAGGCGATCACTGCATTTAACATTGCAGCAGCCTGAAAAGTCATCCTAATGCGATGCATTTGTTGCATTTAACATTTGAGAGGTTTTGCAAAATTATTGCAATTAATTTAATGCATATAACATCCATTGGGGGTAGCTAGGTGACTTTAATGCAAGGCCATCACTGCATTTAACATTGCAGCAGCCTGCAAAGTTATCCTAATGTGATGCATCAATTGCATGTAACGTTTGAGAGGTTTTGCATGATTATTGCAACAGACCCAAACACAAACCCAAACACAAACCCAAACACAGACCCAAACACAAACCCAAACACAAACCCAAACACAGACCCAAACACAAACCCAAACACAAACCCAAACATAAACCCAAACACAAATCCAAACACAAACCCAAACACAAACCCAAACACAGACCCAAACACAAACACAAACCCAAACACAGACCCAAACACAAACCCAAACACACACCCAAACACAAATCCAAACACAAACCCAAACACAAACCCAAACACAGACCCAAACACAAACCCAAACACAGACCCAAACACAGACCCAAACACAGACACACACAGACACACACACAGACACACACACACACACCCACACACAGACACACACACAAACACACACACAGACACACACAGACCCACACACATCAGACACACTTCCCAGAAGCACTTCCACATGCCGGATAGTCTCCTCCCTGCCCTGCATGTTCCGCTACGTGCCGGGGGTAGTAAATACAATAATAATACTATAGTAATAATAATTTATATTGTTAATAATAAGAAGAATTAATCAAAGATTGATTGATTGATTGATCGGTGAGTGGGTGGATGGATGTCAGGAGGAACCGTACACCAATAAAGATTTTAATGGTACGATGCATTAGTTGCATTGAACATTTGAGAGATTTTGCATGATTATTACAATGATTTTAATGCGTTTAATACCCCAGAACAGCTGCAATTTTGCTTTAATGCAAGGCCTGCGCTGCATTTAACATTGCAGGATCCTGCAAAGTTGTTCTAATGCATTGCATTAATTGCATTTAACATTTGAGAGGTTTTGCAAAATTATTGCAATTAATTTTATTGCATTTAACATCCCAGGGGGTTGCAATATTGCTTTAATGCAACGCCAGCGCTGCATTTAACAATCCAGCAGCCTGCAAAGTTATCCTAATACGATGCATTAGTTGCATTTAACATTTGAGAGGTTTTGCAGGATGATTGCAATTAATTTAATGCATTTAACATCCACTGGGGGTCGCTAGATGACTTTAATGCAAGGCCATCACTGCATTTAACATTGCAGTAGCATGCAAAGTTATCCTAATACGATGCATTAGTCACGTTTAATATTTGAGAGGTTTTGCAGGATTATTATTGCATTTCACATCGCAGGGTGTTGCAATATTTCTTTAATGCAAGGCGATCACTGCATTTAACATTGCAGCAGCCTGAAAAGTCATCCTAATGCGATGCCTTTGTTGCATTTAACATTTCAGAGGTTTTGCAAAATTATTGCAATTAATTTAATGCATATAACATCCATTGGGGGTCGCTAGATGACTTTAATGCAAGGCCATCACTGCATTTAGCATTGCAGTAGCCTGCAAAGTTATCCTAATACGATGCATTAGTCACGTTTAACATTTGAGAGGTTTTGCAGGATTATTATTGCATTTCACATCGCAGGGTGTTGCAATATTTCTTTAATGCAAGGCGATCACTGCATTTAACATTGCAGCAGCCTGAAAAGTCATCCTAATGCGATGCATTTGTTGCATTTAACATTTGAGAGGTTTTGCAAAATTATTGCAATTAATTTAATGCATATAACATCCATTGGGGGTAGCTAGGTGACTTTAATGCAAGGCCATCACTGCATTTAACATTGCAGCAGCCTGCAAAGTTATCCTAATGTGATGCATCAATTGCATGTAACATTTGAGAGGTTTTGCATGATTATTGCAACAGACCCAAACACAAACCCAAACACAAACCCAAACACAGACCCAAACACAAACCCAAACACAAACCCAAACACAGACCCAAACACAAACCCAAACACAAACCCAAACATAAACCCAAACACAAATCCAAACACAAACCCAAACACAAACCCAAACACAGACCCAAACACAAACACAAACCCAAACACAGACCCAAACACAAACCCAAACACACACCCAAACACAAATCCAAACACAAACCTAAACACAAACCCAAACACAGACCCAAACACAAACCCAAACACAAACCCAAACACAGACCCAAACACAGACACACACAGACACACACACAGACACACACACACACACCCACACACAGACACACACACAAACACACACACAGACACACACAGACCCACACACATCAGACACACTTCCCAGAAGCACTTCCACATGCCGGATAGTCTCCTCCCTGCCCTGGATGTTCCGCTACGTGCCGGGGGTAGTAAATACAATAATAATACTATAGTAATAATAATTTATATTGTTAATAATAAGAAGAATGAATCAAAGATTGATTGATTGATTGATCGGTGAGTGGGTGGATGGATGTCAGGAGGAACCGTACACCAATAAAGATTTTAATGGTACGATGCATTAGTTGCATTGAACATTTGAGAGATTTTGCATGATTATTACAATGATTTTAATGCGTTTAATACCCCAGAACAGCTGCAATTTTGCTTTAATGCAAGGCCTGCGCTGCATTTAACATTGCAGGATCCTGCAAAGTTGTTCTAATGCATTGCATTAATTGCATTTAACATTTGAGAGGTTTTGCAAAATTATTGCAATTAATTTTATTGCATTTAACATCCCAGGGGGTTGCAATATTGCTTTAATGCAACGCCAGCGCTGCATTTAACAATCCAGCAGCCTGCAAAGTTATCCTAATACGATGCATTAGTTGCATTTAACATTTGAGAGGTTTTGCAGGATGATTGCAATTAATTTAATGCATTTAACATCCACTGGGGGTCGCTAGATGACTTTAATGCAAGGCCATCACTGCACTTAACATTGCAGTAGCATGCAAAGTTATCCTAATACGATGCATTAGTCACGTTTAATATTTGAGAGGTTTTGCAGGATTATTATAGCATTTCACATCGCAGGGTGTTACAATATTTCTTTAATGCAAGGCGATCACTGCATTTAACATTGCAGCAGCCTGAAAAGTCATCCTAATGCGATGCCTTAGTTGCATTTAACATTTCAGAGGTTTTGCAAAATTATTGCAATTAATTTAATGCATATAACATCCATTGGGGGTCGCTAGATGACTTTAATGCAAGGCCATCACTGCATTTAGCATTGCAGTAGCCTGCAAAGTTATCCTAATAAGATGCATTAGTCACGTTTAACATTTGAGAGGTTTTGCAGGATTATTATTGCATTTCACATCGCAGGGTGTTGCAATATTTCTTTAATGCAAGGCGATCACTGCATTTAACATTGCAGCAGCCTGAAAAGTCATCCTAATGCGATGCATTTGTTGCATTTAACATTTGAGAGGTTTTGCAAAATTATTGCAATTAATTTAATGCATATAACATCCATTGGGGGTAGCTAGGTGACTTTAATGCAAGGCCATCACTGCATTTAACATTGCAGCAGCCTGCAAAGTTATCCTAATGTGATGCATCAATTGCATGTAACATTTGAGAGGTTTTGCATGATTATTGCAACAGACCCAAACACAAACCCAAACACAAACCCAAACACAGACCCAAACACAAACCCAAACACAAACCCAAACACAGACCCAAACACAAACACAAACACAAACCCAAACATAAACCCAAACACAAATCCAAACACAAACCCAAACACAAACCCAAACACAGACCCAAACACAAACCCAAACACAAACACAAACACAAACCCAAACCCAAACACAGACCCAAACACAAACCCAAACACACACCCAAACACAAATCCAAACACAAACACAAACCCAAACACAGACCCAAACACAAACCCAAACACAGACCCAAACACAGACCCAAACACAGACACACACACAGACACACACACAGACACACACACACCCACACACAGACACACACACAAACACACACACAGACACACACAGACCCACACACATCAGACACACTTCCCAGAAGCACTTCCACATGCCGGATAGTCTCCTCCCTGCCCTGGAGGTTCCGCTACGTGCCGGGGGTAGTAAATACAATAATAATACTATAGTAATAATAATTTATATTATTAATAATAAGAAGAATTAATCAAAGATTGATTGATTGATTGATCGGTGAGTGGGTGGATGGATGTCAGGAGGAACCGTACACCAATAAAGATTTTAATGGTACGATGCATTAGTTGCATTGAACATTTGAGAGATTTTGCATGATTATTACAATGATTTTAATGCGTTTAATACCCCAGAACAGCTTCAATTTTGCTTTAATGCAAGGCCTGCGCTGCATTTAAAATTGCAGGAGCCTGCAAAGTTGTTCTAATGCGTTGCATTAATTGCATTTAACATTTGAGAGGTTTTGCAAAATTATTGCAATTAATTTTATTGCATTTAACATCCCAGGGGTTGCAATATTGCTTTAATGCAACGCCAGCGCTGCATTTAACAATGCAGCAGCCTGCAAAGTTATCCTAATACGATGCATTAGTTGCATTTAACATTTGAGAGGTTTTGCAAAATTATTGCAATTAATTTTATTGCATTTAACATCCCAGGGGGTTGCAATATTGCTTTAATGCAACGCCAGCGCTGCATTTAACAATCCAGCAGCCTGCAAAGTTATCCTAATACGATGCATTAGTTGCATTTAACATTTGAGAGGTTTTGCAGGATGATTGCAATTAATTTAATGCATTTAACATCCACTGGGGGTCGCTAGATGACTTTAATGCAAGGCCATCACTGCATTTAACATTGCAGTAGCATGCAAAGTTATCCTAATACGATGCATTAGTCACGTTTAATATTTGAGAGGTTTTGCAGGATTATTATTGCATTTCACATCGCAGGGTGTTGCAATATTTCTTTAATGCAAGGCGATCACTGCATTTAACATTGCAGCAGCCTGAAAAGTCATCCTAATGCGATGCCTTTGTTGCATTTAACATTTCAGAGGTTTTGCAAAATTATTGCAATTAATTTAATGCATATAACATCCATTGGGGGTCGCTAGATGACTTTAATGCAAGGCCATCACTGCATTTAGCATTGCAGTAGCCTGCAAAGTTATCCTAATACGATGCATTAGTCACGTTTAACATTTGAGAGGTTTTGCAGGATTATTATTGCATTTCACATCGCAGGGTGTTGCAATATTTCTTTAATGCAAGGCGATCACTGCATTTAACATTGCAGCAGCCTGAAAAGTCATCCTAATGCGATGCATTTGTTGCATTTAACATTTGAGAGGTTTTGCAAAATTATTGCAATTAATTTAATGCATATAACATCCATTGGGGGTAGCTAGGTGACTTTAATGCAAGGCCATCACTGCATTTAACATTGCAGCAGCCTGCAAAGTTATCCTAATGTGATGCATCAATTGCATGTAACATTTGAGAGGTTTTGCATGATTATTGCAACAGACCCAAACACAAACCCAAACACAAACCCAAACACAGACCCAAACACAAACCCAAACACAAACCCAAACACAGACCCAAACACAAACCCAAACATAAACCCAAACACAAATCCAAACACAAACCCAAACACAAACCCAAACACAGACCCAAACACAAACCCAAACACAAACACAAACACAAACCCAAACACAGACCCAAACACAAACCCAAACACACACCCAAACACAAATCCAAACACAAACCCAAACACAAACCCAAACACAGACCCAAACACAAACCCAAACACAAACCCAAACACAGACCCAAACACAGACACACACAGACACACACACAGACACACACACACACACAGACACACACAGACCCACACACATCAGACACACTTCCCAGAAGCACTTCCACATGCCGGATAGTCTCCTCCCTGCCCTGGATGTTCCGCTACGTGCCGGGGGTAGTAAATACAATAATAATACTATAGTAATAATAATTTATATTGTTAATAATAAGAAGAATTAATCAAAGATTGATTGATTGATTGATCGGTGAGTGGGTGGATGGATGTCAGGAGGAACCGTACACCAATAAAGATTTTAATGGTACGATGCATTAGTTGCATTGAACATTTGAGAGATTTTGCATGATTATTACAATGATTTTAATGCGTTTAATACCCCAGAACAGCTGCAATTTTGCTTTAATGCAAGGCCTGCGCTGCATTTAACATTGCAGGAGCCTGCAAAGTTGTTCTAATGCATTGCATTAATTGCATTTAACATTTGAGAGGTTTTGCAAAATTATTGCAATTAATTTTATTGCATTTAACATCCCAGGGGTTGCAATATTGCTTTAATGCAACGCCAGCGCTGCATTTAACAATGCAGCAGCCTGCAAAGTTATCCTAATACGATGCATTAGTTGCATTTAACATTTGAGAGGTTTTGCAGGATGATTGCAATTAATTTAATGCATTTAACATCCACTGGGGGTCGCTAGATGACTTTAATGCAAGGCCATCACTGCATTTAACATTGCAGTAGCCTGCAAAGTTATCCTAATACGATGCATTAGTCACGTTTAACATTTGAGAGGTTTTGCAGGATTATTATTGCATTTCACATCGCAGGGTGTTGCAATATTTCTTTAATGCAAGGCGATCACTGCATTTAACATTGCAGCAGCCTGAAAAGTCATCCTAATGCGATGCCTTTGTTGCATTTATCATTTCAGAGGTTTTGCAAAATTATTTCAATTAATTTAATGCATATAACATCCATTGGGGGTCGCTAGATGACTTTAATGCAAGTCCATCACTGCATTTAGCATTGCAGTAGCCTGCAAAGTTATCCTAATACGATGCATTAGTCACGTTTAACATTTGAGAGGTTTTGCAGGATTATTATTGCATTTCACATCGCAGGGTGTTGCAATATTTCTTTAATGCAAGGCGATCACTGCATTTAACATTGCAGCAGCCTGAAAAGTCATCCTAATGCGATGCATTTGTTGCATTTAACATTTGAGAGGTTTTGCAAAATTATTGCAATTAATTTAATGCATATAACATCCATTGGGGGTAGCTAGGTGACTTTAATGCAAGGCCATCACTGCATTTAACATTGCAGCAGCCTGCAAAGTTATCCTAATGTGATGCATCAATTGCATGTAACATTTGAGAGGTTTTGCATGATTATTGCAACAGACCCAAACACAAACCCAAACACAAACCCAAACACAGACCCAAACACAAACCCAAACACAAACCCAAACACAGACCCAAACACAAACCCAAACAAAAACCAAAACATAAACCCAAACACAAATCCAAACACAAACCCAAACACAAACCCAAACACAGACCCAAACACAAACCCAAACACAAACACAAACACAAACCCAAACACAGACCCAAACACAAACCCAAACACACACCCAAACACAAATCCAAACACAAACCCAAACACAAACCCAAACACAGACCCAAACACAAACCCAAACACAAACCCAAACACAGACCCAAACACAGACACACACACAGACACACACACAGACACACACACACCCACACACAGACACACACACAAACACACACACAGACACACACAGACCCACACACATCAGACACACTTCCCAGAAGCACTTCCACATGCCGGATAGTCTCCTCCCTGCCCTGGAGGTTCCGCTACGTGCCGGGGGTAGTAAATACAATAATAATACTATAGTAATAATAATTTATATTATTAATAATAAGAAGAATTAATCAAAGATTGATTGATTGATTGATCGGTGAGTGGGTGGATGGATGTCAGGAGGAACCGTACACCAATAAAGATTTTAATGGTACGATGCATTAGTTGCATTGAACATTTGAGAGATTTTGCATGATTATTACAATGATTTTAATGCGTTTAATACCCCAGAACAGCTTCAATTTTGCTTTAATGCAAGGCCTGTGCTGCATTTAAAATTGCAGGAGCCTGCAAAGTTGTTCTAATGCGTTGCATTAATTGCATTTAACATTTGAGAGGTTTTGCAAAATTATTGCAATTAATTTTATTGCATTTAACATCCCAGGGGTTGCAATATTGCTTTAATGCAACGCAAGCGCTGCATTTAACAATGCAGCAGCCTGCAAAGTTATCCTAATACGATGCATTAGTTGCATTTAACATTTGAGAGGTTTTGCAAAATTATTGCAATTAATTTTATTGCATTTAACATCCCAGGGGGTTGCAATATTGCTTTAATGCAACGCCAGCGCTGCATTTAACAATCCAGCAGCCTGCAAAGTTATCCTAATACGATGCATTAGTTGCATTTAACATTTGAGAGGTTTTGCAGGATGATTGCAATTAATTTAATGCATTTAACATCCACTGGGGGTCGCTAGATGACTTTAATGCAAGGCCATCACTGCATTTAACATTGCAGTAGCATGCAAAGTTATCCTAATACGATGCATTAGTCACGTTTAATATTTGAGAGGTTTTGCAGGATTATTATTGCATTTCACATCGCAGGGTGTTGCAATATTTCTTTAATGCAAGGCGATCACTGCATTTAACATTGCAGCAGCCTGAAAAGTCATCCTAATGCGATGCCTTTGTTGCATTTAACATTTCAGAGGTTTTGCAAAATTATTGCAATTAATTTAATGCATATAACATCCATTGGGGGTCGCTAGATGACTTTAATGCAAGGCCATCACTGCATTTAGCATTGCAGTAGCCTGCAAAGTTATCCTAATACGATGCATTAGTCACGTTTAACATTTGAGAGGTTTTGCAGGATTATTATTGCATTTCACATCGCAGGGTGTTGCAATATTTCTTTAATGCAAGGCGATCACTGCATTTAACATTGCAGCAGCCTGAAAAGTCATCCTAATGCGATGCATTTGTTGCATTTAACATTTGAGAGGTTTTGCAAAATTATTGCAATTAATTTAATGCATATAACATCCATTGGGGGTAGCTAGGTGACTTTAATGCAAGGCCATCACTGCATTTAACATTGCAGCAGCCTGCAAAGTTATCCTAATGTGATGCATCAATTGCATGTAACATTTGAGAGGTTTTGCATGATTATTGCAACAGACCCAAACACAAACCCAAACACAAACCCAAACACAGACCCAAACACAAACCCAAACACAAACCCAAACACAGACCCAAACACAAACCCAAACACAAACCCAAACATAAACCCAAACACAAATCCAAACACAAACCCAAACACAAACCCAAACACAGACCCAAACACAAACCCAAACACAAACACAAACACAAACCCAAACACAGACCCAAACACAAACCCAAACACACACCCAAACACAAATCCAAACACAAACCCAAACACAAACCCAAACACAGACCCAAACACAAACCCAAACACAAACCCAAACACAGACCCAAACACAGACACACACAGACACACACACAGACACACACACACACACCCACACACAGACACACACACAAACACACACACAGACACACACAGACCCACACACATCAGACACACTTCCCAGAAGCACTTCCACATGCCGGATAGTCTCCTCCCTGCCCTGGATGTTCCGCTACGTGCCGGGGGTAGTAAATACAATAATAATACTATAGTAATAATAATTTATATTGTTAATAATAAGAAGAATGAATCAAAGATTGATTGATTGATTGATCGGTGAGTGGGTGGATGGATGTCAGGAGGAACCGTACACCAATAAAGATTTTAATGGTACGATGCATTAGTTGCATTGAACATTTGAGAGATTTTGCATGATTATTACAATGATTTTAATGCGTTTAATACCCCAGAACAGCTTCAATTTTGCTTTAATGCAAGGCCTGCGCTGCATTTAAAATTGTAGGAGCCTGCAAAGTTGTTCTAATGCGTTGCATTAATTGCATTTAACATTTGAGAGGTTTTGCAAAATTATTGCAATTAATTTTATTGCATTTAACATCCCAGGGGTTGCAATATTGCTTTAATGCAACGCCAGCGCTGCATTTAACAATGCAGCAGCCTGCAAAGTTATCCTAATACGATGCATTAGTTGCATTTAACATTTGAGAGGTTTTGCAGGATGATTGCAATTAATTTAATGCATTTAACATCCACTGGGGGTCGCTAGATGACTTTAATGCAAGGCCATCACTGCATTTAACATTGCAGTAGCATGCAAAGTTATCCTAATACGATGCATTAGTCACGTTTAATATTTGAGAGGTTTTGCAGGATTATTATAGCATTTCACATCGCAGGGTGTTGCAATATTTCTTTAATGCAAGGCGATCACTGCATTTAACATTGCAGCAGCCTGAAAAGTCATCCTAATGCGATGCCTTTGTTGCATTTAACATTTCAGAGGTTTTGCAAAATTATTGCAATTAATTTAATGCATATAACATCCATTGGGGGTCGCTAGATGACTTTAATGCAAGGCCATCACTGCATTTAGCATTGCAGTAGCCTGCAAAGTTATCCTAATAAGATGCATTAGTCACGTTTAACATTTGAGAGGTTTTGCAGGATTATTATTGCATTTCACATCGCAGGGTGTTGCAATATTTCTTTAATGCAAGGCGATCACTGCATTTAACATTGCAGCAGCCTGAAAAGTCATCCTAATGCGATGCATTTGTTGCATTTAACATTTGAGAGGTTTTGCAAAATTATTGCAATTAATTTAATGCATATAACATCCATTGGGGGTAGCTAGGTGACTTTAATGCAAGGCCATCACTGCATTTAACATTGCAGCAGCCTGCAAAGTTATCCTA
This sequence comes from Rhinoraja longicauda, assembly GCF_053455715.1. Lineage (NCBI taxonomy): Eukaryota > Metazoa > Chordata > Chondrichthyes > Rajiformes > Arhynchobatidae > Rhinoraja > Rhinoraja longicauda. The sequence goes on from NW_027601792.1 coordinate 27,270, forward strand.
ATGTGATGCATCAATTGCATGTAACATTTGAGAGGTTTTGCATGATTATTGCAACAGACCCAAACACAAACCCAAACACAAACCCAAACACAGACCCAAACACAAACCCAAACACAGACCCAAACACAAACCCAAACACAAACCCAAACATAAACCCAAACACAAATCCAAACACAAACCCAAACACAAACCCAAACACAGACCCAAACACAAACCCAAACACAAACACAAACACAAACCCAAACCCAAACACAGACCCAAACACAAACCCAAACACACACCCAAACACAAATCCAAACACAAACCCAAACACAGACCCAAACACAGACCCAAACACAAACCCAAACACAAACCCAAACACAGACCCAAACACAGACACACACACAGACACACACACAGACACACACACACACACACCCACACACAGACACACACACAAACACACACACAGACACACACAGACCCACACACATCAGACACACTTCCCAGAAGCACTTCCACATGCCGGATAGTCTCCTCCCTGCCCTGGAGGTTCCGCTACGTGCCGGGGGTAGTAAATACAATAATAATACTATAGTAATAATAATTTATATTATTAATAATAATAAGAATTAATCAAAGATTGATTGATTGATTGATCGGTGAGTGGGTGGATGGATGTCAGGATTAACCGTACACCAATAAAGATTTTAATGGTACGATGCATTAGTTGCATTGAACATTTGAGAGATTTTGCATGATTATTACAATGATTTTAATGCGTTTAATACCCCAGAACAGCTGCAATTTTGCTTTAATGCAAGGCCTGCGCTGCATTTAACATTGCAGGAGCCTGCAAAGTTGTTCTAATGCGTTGCATTAATTGCATTTAACATTTGAGAGGTTTTGCAAAATTATTGCAATTAATTTTATTGCATTTAACATCCCAGGGGGTTGCAATATTGATTTAATGCAACGCCAGCGCTGCATTTAACAATGCAGCAGCCTGCAAAGTTATCCTAATACGATGCATTAGTTGCATTTAACATTTGAGAGGTTTTGCAGGATGATTGCAATTAATTTAATGCATTTAACATCCACTGGGGGTCGCTAGATGACTTTAATGCAAGGCCATCACTGCATTTAACATTGCAGTAGCCTGCAAAGTTATCCTAATACGATGCATTAGTCACGTTTAACATTTGAGAGGTTTTGCAGGATTATTATTGCATTTCACATCGCAGGGTGTTGCAATATTTCTTTAATGCAAGGCGATCACTGCATTTAACATTGCAGCAGCCTGAAAAGTCATCCTAATGCGATGCCTTTGTTGCATTTATCATTTCAGAGGTTTTGCAAAATTATTGCAATTAATTTAATGCATATAACATCCATTGGGGGTCGCTAGATGACTTTAATGCAAGGCCATCACTGCATTTAGCATTGCAGTAGCCTGCAAAGTTATCCTAATACGATGCATTAGTCACGTTTAACATTTGAGAGGTTTTGCAGGATTATTATTGCATTTCACATCGCAGGGTGTTGCAATATTTCTTTAATGCAAGGCGATCACTGCATTTAACATTGCAGCAGCCTGAAAAGTCATCCTAATGCGATGCATTTGTTGCATTTAACATTTGAGAGGTTTTGCAAAATTATTGCAATTAATTTAATGCATATAACATCCATTGGGGGTAGCTAGGTGACTTGAATGCAAGGCCATCACTGCATTTAACATTGCAGCAGCCTTCAAAGTAATCCTAATGTGATGCATCAATTGCATGTAACATTTGAGAGGTTTTGCATGATTATTGCAACAGACCCAAACACAAACCCAAACACAAACCCAAACACAGACCCAAACACAAACCCAAACACAAACCCAAACACAAACCCAAACACGAACCCAAACACAAACCCAAACACAAATCCAAACACAAACCCAAACACAAACCCAAACACAGACCCAAACACAAACCCAAACACAAACACAAACACAAACCCAAACACAGACCCAAACACAAACCCAAACACACACCCAAACACAAATCCAAACACAAACCCAAACACAAACCCAAACACAGACCCAAACACAAACCCAAACACAAACCCAAACACAGACCCAAACACAGACACACACACAGACACACACACAGACACACACACACCCACACACAGACACACACACAGACACACACAGACCCACACACATCAGACACACTTCCCAGAAGCACTTCCACATGCCGGATAGTCTCCTCCCTGCCCTGGAGGTTCCGCTACGTGCCGGGGGTAGTAAATACAATAATAATACTATAGTAATAATAATTTATATTATTAATAATAAGAAGAATTAATCAAAGATTGATTGATTGATTGATCGGTGAGTGGGTGGATGGATGTCAGGAGGAACCGTACACCAATAAAGATTTTAATGGTACGATGCATTAGTTGCATTGAACATTTGAGAGATTTTGCATGATTATTACAATGATTTTAATGCGTTTAATACCCCAGAACAGCTGCAATTTTGCTTTAATGCAAGGCCGGCGCTGCATTTAACATTGCAGGAGCCTGCAAAGTTGTTCTAATGCGTTGCATTAATTGCATTTAACATTTGAGAGGTTTTGCAAAATTATTGCAATTAATTTTATTGCATTTAACATCCCAGGGGGTTGCAATATTGCTTTAATGCAACGCCAGCGCTGCATTTAACAATGCAGCAGCCTGCAAAGTTATCGTAATACGATGCATTAGTTGCATTTAACATTTGAGAGGTTTTGCAAAATTATTGCAATTAATTTTATTGCATTTAACATCCCAGGGGTTGCAATATTGCTTTAATGCAACGCCAGCGCTGCATTTAACAATCCAGCAGCCTGCAAAGTTATCCTAATACGATGCATTAGTTGCATTTAACATTTGAGAGGTTTTGCAGGATGATTGCAATTAATTTAATGCATTTAACATCCACTGGGGGTCGCTAGATGACTTTAATGCAAGGCCATCACTGCATTTAACATTGCAGCAGCCTGCAAAGTTATCCTAATGCGATGCATTAGTCGCATTTAACATTTGAGAGGTTTTGCAGGATTATTATTGCATTTCACATCGCAGGTTGTTGCAATATTTCTTTAATGCAAGGCGATCACTGCATTTAACATTGCAGCAAGCCTGAAAAGTCATCCTAATGCGATGCATTTGTTGCATTTAACGTTTGAGAGATTTTGCAAAATTATTGCAATTAATTTAATGCAGAAAACATCCATTGGGGGTAGCTAGGTGACTTTAATGCAAGGCCATCACTGCATTTAACATTGCAGTAGCCTGCAAAGTTATCCTAATACGAAGCATTAGTCACGTTTAACATTTGAGAGGTTTTGCAGGATTATTATTGCATTTCACATCGCAGGGTGTTGCAATATTTCTTTAATGCAAGGCGATCACTGCATTTAACATTGCAGCAGCCTGAAAAGTCATTCTAATGCGATGCATTTGTTGCATTTAACATTTGAGAGGTTTTGCAAAATTATTGCAATTAATTTAATGCATATAACATCCATTGGGGGTCGATAGATGACTTTAATGCAAGTCCATCACTGCATTTAACATTGCAGTAGCCTGCAAAGTTATCCTAATACGATGCATTAGTCACGTTTAACATTTGAGAGGTTTTGCAGGATTATTATTGCATTTCACATCGCAGGGTGTTGCAATATTTATTTAATGCAAGGCGATCACTGCATTTAACATTGCAGCAGCCTGAAAAGTCATCCTAATGCGATGCATTTGTTGCATTTAACATTTGAGAGGTTTTGCAAAATTATTGCAATTAATTTAATGCATATAACATCCATTGGGGGTAGCTAGGTGACTTTAATGCAAGGCCATCACTGCATTTAACATTGCAGCAGCCTGCAAAGTTATCCTAATGCGATGCATCAATTGCATGTAACATTTGAGAGGTTTTGCATGATTATTGCAACAGACCCAAACACAAACCCAAACACAAACCCAAACACAGACCCAAACACAAACCCAAACACAAACCCAAACACAAATCCAAACACAAACCCAAACACAAACCCAAACACAGACCCAAACACAAACCGAAACACAAACCCAAACACAGACCCAAACACAGACACACACACAGACACACACACAGACACACACACACACCCACAGACAGACACACACACAGACACACACACAGACACACACAGACCCGTACACATCAGACACACTTCCCAGAAGCACTTCCACATGCCGGATAGTCTCCTCCCTGCCCTGGAGGTTCCGCTACGTGCCGGGGGTAGTAAATACAATAATAATACTATAGTAATAATAATTTATATTATTAATGATAATAAGAATTAATCAAAGATTGATTGATTGATTGATCGGTGAGTGGGTGGATGGATGTCAGGAGGAACTGTACACCAATAAAGATTTTAATGGTACGATGCATTAGTTGCATTGAACATTTGAGAGATTTTGCATGATTATTACAATGATTTTAATGCGTTTAATAGCCCAGAACAGCTGCAATTTTGCTTTAATGCAAGGCCTGCGCTGCATTTAACATTGCAGGAGCCTGCAAAGTTGTTCTAATGCGTTGCATTAATTGCATTTAACATTTGAGAGGTTTTGCAAAATTATTGCAATTAATTTTATTGCATTTAACATCCCAGGGGTTGCAATATTGCTTTAATGCAACGCCAGCGCTGCATTTAACAATGCAGCAGCCTGCAAAGTTATCCTAATACGATGCATTAGTTGCATTTAACATTTGAGAGGTTTTGCAAAATTATTGCAATTAATTTTATTGCATTTAACATCCCAGGGGTTGCAATATTGCTTTAATGCAACGCCAGCGCTGCATTTAACAGTCCAGCAGCCTGCAAAGTTATCCTAATACGATGCATTAGTTGCATTTAACATTTGAGAGGTTTTGCAGGATGATTGCAATTAATTTAATGCATTTAATATCCACTGGGGGTCGCTAGATGACTTTAATGCAAGGCCATCACTGCATTTAACATTGCAGCAGCCTGCAAAGTTATCCTAATGCGATGCATTAGTCGCATTTAACATTTGAGAGGTTTTGCAGGATTATTATTGCATTTCACATCGCAGGGTGTTGCAATATTTCTTTAATGCAAGGCGATCACTGCATTTAACATTGCAGCAAGCCTGAAAAGTCATCCTAATGCGATGCATTTGTTGCATTTAACGTTTGAGAGGTTTTGCAA
>NW_027601792.1:37500-74446 GCF_053455715.1 Rhinoraja longicauda
GCCCTGGTGAGACCACATCTGAGGTATTGTGTGTACATTTGGTCTCCCAATTTGTGGAAGGACATTCTTGCTATTGATGGAATGCAGCGCAGGTTCACGAGGTTAATTCGCAGGATGGCGGGACTGTCATATGATGAAAGAATGGAGCGACTGGGCTTGTATTCACTGGAGTTTAGAAGGATGAGAGGGGATCTTATAGAAACAGATACAATTATTAAGGGATGCAGGAAACATGTTTCCGATGTTGGGGGAGTCCAGAACCAAGTGCCACAGTTTAAGAATCAGGGGTAGGCCATTTAGTACTGAGATGAGGGAAAAACTCTTTCACCCAGAGAGTTATGAAGTTGTGAAATTCTCAGAAAGGTCAGACTGGGAGTTGGAGGGGGAGTTGAAGTGCTCAGCCACCGGGTCTGACCTTTCTGTCATGGGCCTCCTCCAGTGCCATAGTGAGGCCCACCGGAAATTGGAGGAGCAGCACCTCATATTTCGCTTGGGCAGCTTGCAGCCCAGCGGTATGAACATTGAAATCTCCAACTTTAGACAGTTCCTCTGTCTCTCTCCTATTCCCCCCTCCACTTCCCAGTTCTCCCACTGTCTTTCTGTCTCCACCTATATCCTTTCTTTGTCCCGCCCCCCTGACATCAGTCTGTAGAAGGGTCTCAACCCGAAGCGTCACCTATTCCCGCGCGGACTAATGTGATACACTCTCTCCCCTTTCACTCTCCGCTTCTCTGTCTCACACTCACCCCATCTCTCTCGCTCCTCTCCTTTGACTAAATAAACTAAACGAAATTAAAGAGCTCTAGGGGCGAGCGGAATCAAGGAATATGGGGAGAAGCATGCACAGGTTACTGATTGTGGATGATCTGCCATGATCACAATGAATGGCGGTGTTGGCACGAAGGGCCAAATGGCCTCCTCCTGCACCTATTTTCTACGTTTCTATGTTTCTAAACTAATAATAAACTCTCCCCTTTCTCTCCCCCTCCCCCTCACAATAATAAATTAATTCACAATAATAAACTAAACTAATATTTGATATTCTTTCTCGCATTCCATTTTATAATAAATTCAACAATAAATTAAACTAATATGTGTTACCCACTCTGTCTCCCTCCCCTTCCTTCCCCCTCACTCTCTCTCCCCTCTTTCTCTACAACCCCCCATTTTATAAGACTACATTTACAATAATCAATTAAACTAAACTAATATTTGAGACCAACTCCCCACTCTCTCTCTCCCCACTCTCCCCTCCCCTCCCTCTCCCGACCTCTCCTCTCTTTCCCCCTCTCTCTGCCCTCTCCCTCTCTCCCTTTTCTCCCCAGTCTCTCTCTCTTCCCCAGTCTCTCCACCTCTCTCTCCCCCTCTCTCTCTCTCTCTTTCTTCCCCTCACCCCATTTCTCTCTCTCATCTCTTTTGACTAAATAAAATAAAATAAGTTAAAATAAAAACTAAAGTCTCCCCTCTTCCTCCTTTCTCTCCCCCTTTCTCTCTCTCTCCCTTTCTCCCCTTCTCTCTTCCCCTCTATCTCACCTCTCTCTCACTTCCCTCACTCTATCCTCCCTCTATCTTACCCCTCTCTCTCTCTCACCCCCCTCTCTCCCTTCCTTCAGTCTCTCCCCGTCTCTCATTCTCCTCTCCCCCTCTCTCTCTCCCCCTCTCCACTTCATTTTCATAAATTTACAATTATAAACTAAACTAATATTTGATACCATGACCCCCCCTCGACTTGAGAACCAAATTTACAATATATTAAGCTAACAATTATTACCCCCTCTCTCTCCCTCTCCTTCCCTCCCCGCCCTCTCTCTCTCCCTTCTCTCTCTCTCCCTCTTTCTCTCCCCCGTGCACTATATAAGAATACATTTAAAAGTCACAGCGTCATGGAGTCATGTAGCACGGAAATATCCGGCCCAACTCGCCCACTCCAATGCAACTTGCCCCGTCTATCCCAGTCCCACTACCCGCGTTTGCCCCATATCTTTCTCAACCCGTCCCATCCACGTACATGTCTAAATGTTTCTTAAACTTTGCACCAGTACATGCGTCTGACAGCCCGTTCTATACACCCACCACCCTGTGTGTACGAGGACATTCTGTTTTTTTTGTGCGAGACTTGTATCCTATGTCTGACTTTCCTCAGATAGGCACAGACACAAAGTAAATCAGCTCAGAGTTCAGAGGCGGTTCCATCTAACAGGTCGGTTCATTAAAGGCCTTATCGACGCACAAAGGGAAACACTCTGAGGAGACCCACCTCTCTCTCTCCTCTCCTGTCCTCTCTCTCCCTCTCCTCCTTCTCTCCCCTCCCCCCTCTCCCCCTACCCCCTGTCTCTCTCACAAACCCCTGTCTCTCTCCCCCTCTCTAATTCTACTATCAGTTACGACCTTATGACAAACAGGGGGAGGATTGGGGAGTGGAGGAGGTGTGTGGGGGAGAGAGGGGGAGTAGTGTGGGAATGAGTGGAATGGGGAGAGAGAGTGCGGTGGAGCACGGGGAGAGGTAGGGGGAGTGTGGGAGACTGTAAGGGGTAGGAGTGTGGGCAGAGAGGGGGATGTGCGTGGGGAGAGAGATGGGGAGGCACGTGGGGGAGAGAGGGGGAGGAGTGAGGGGGAAAGAATGGGAGGAGTGGTGAGTGTGTGTGGAGAATGCAGGAGTGTGGGGATGGAGAGTGGGAGGAGAGTGGGGAGAGAGGGTGCGGAGAGAGAGGGGGATGTGTATGGGGAGAGAGATTCGCGGAGTGTGGCAAGACAGAGGGGAGTGTGGGGAGAGAGTGGGGAGGAGTGTGGAGAGGGGAGGAAGTGGGAAAACAGAATCGGAAAAGTGGGGAGAGGACAGAGAATGGGAGGAGGGAGAGAGGGAGAGAGAGAGAGAGAGTGAGGAGTGTTGGGAGAGACGCATAATGCGTTATTCCTTCAATCTTATCCAGCAGAAAGTTATCGACTCATTATCACCGCTGCCTATTAAAGTGAAAATAACAAATAAATACGTCTGCACCCGCCAACGTGGATAGAACAACAAGATGCCGTGAGAGCTCATTACAGATGAGATTAATTACTGAGAATGTTACTGCTTATACAGACCCATCACTGACCACACTGATAATGTTACTGCTTATCCAGACCCATCACTGACCACACTGATGATGTCACTGCTTATCCAGACCTACCGCTGACCACACTGATAATGTCACTGCTTATCCAGACCCATCACTGACCACATTGATAATGTCACTGCTTATCCAGACCCATCACTGACCACACTGAAAATGTCACTGCTTATCCAGACCCATCACTGACCACACTGATAATATCACTGCTTATCCGGACCTTTGACAAAGTCTCCCATGGTAGACCGATCCAGGAGGTGAAGGCACACGGGATTAACGGTGACTTGGTCGCATGAATTCAGGACTGTCTGAATGATAGAAGGCAGAGTGTTGTGGTGGAAGGGCAATATTCAGGCTGGAGGTCTGTGACCAGTAGTAATACACAGGGATCTGTGCTGGGACCTCTACTGTTTGTGATACACATAAATGACTTGGGCGTGAATATACACGGGTTGTTTTGTAAGTTTGCGGATGACACCAAGATTTCTGGGGTTGAGGAATGTGAGGGAGGCTGTCTCAGTATTTAGTGGCGTATAGATCAAGTAGAGAGATGGGAGGGGTGGGGGAAATCACAGATGCAAATTATTCTGAGCAAATGAGAGATGTTGCAATTTGGGACGTCAAATGTGAGTTCAAACTATATAATTAATGGCATGACCCTTAACATCAGTGATGTATAAAAGTATCTTGCAATACAGGTAAACAGCTCCCTGAATGTGATAACGGCAGTGGACAGTTGTAAAGAGGCATATGGTACAGTTTCGTTCATTGGTCAAGGAGTGGTGGTCTATCTCAGGGATTGGTGCTGCGCTCATTGTTGTTTGTCATCTGTGTCAATGAGTTGCCTGAGAATGTAACGGACTAATGTATAAGTTTGCAGTTGACACTGAATTAGGTGGTATCACAGGCATTGAAAAATGATTGGCAAGGTTTAGAGCAGGAACTTTTTCAAATTGGAAAGTGGGCTGAGAAATAGCAAATGGTGCTTCTTGCAGATGTGTGAGATTTTAAATTAGGGAAGACCAGCCAGGGCATGATCTTCACCGCGAATGGTAGTTAGCTGGGTAGTGTTGTAGAGCAGAGGGAACTCAGAATAAAAGTACATAGTTGCAAGAAAAGGGACGTAACAGGGGGATTGGGCGGTGGGGAAGGTTTTTTTCCCACTGTCTTCATCAGCCAGTGAATACAATTTAAAAGTTGGAAAGTTATGTTCAGTTGGGCAAGACTTTGTTGAAGACTCACTTGGATACGTCACCATGTTTAGGAAATATGCCACTAATTTGTAAAGAGTGCAGAAAATAATTTCAACACGTTGCCAGAAAACAAGGGTCGGAGCTACAGGGAAATGTTGGGCTCGCCAGGACTTTATTCCATGGAGCGCAGCAGGCAGTGCAGTGACCTCATAGAGGTGGACAGTGTCATAGGTAATGTCATAATGGGAACACTAAGACATTTGGACAGGTACATGAGGGGAATGGTTTAGAGGGAGATGATCCATATGCCGGGAAATGGGAATAGTTCAGATGAACTAAAATGCATCACCCCTCCCCATGAAACATGGCAACCTTTGTCTGAAATTTGCGTCAGGGACAGCACTAACATACAAACTGCTTTTAAATAGCCCTTGGATATTTTATTACCACAGAACTCGAGCTTTGAAATCAAAGGAATTTAACATCAATAAATGTCCACTCTTCTCAAAGGTGCAGATTAAGCAGAAAACATTATAATCGCCTGTCACGTACATTGGTCATTTTTAATAACAGTCCCTGATCATTGAAGTGTTTATTTCAGTTTCTACGAGTGCCTGGTTTGCACTGCATGATGGGAGATATGCTCTCTTGAATTGCTTGATAAATAAGCACATAAATGAAGTCTGCGTGTGTGGCAGCTTTCTCTGTGCCGCTGTGTGGAGAGCCCCGACGGATGAGTTGGTCATTTACTCTCAGACCGACCTTACTGTCTGGTTTGTGGGTTTGAATTGGCATGTACCTGTCACCTGGTCTGAAGTGGTTCACCACAATATAAACTGCAGATTGAACAGAGCCACAGCTAATGTTCACCGGCTGGAACTAATATTCCCCACTGGGCGAAGTACACAGAACATTTAGCCATCTCCCCCTTTCTCAGATCTGAAGCTGCATTTTAATTTTCAGCATTATGTGTTATTCTTTCAAATGTATGCCGGAGAGAGTTAATTAGCATTTCTAACCTGTTAATTAAGAAGAAAATAATAAGTTAACGCATCTTCAGCTGCCGTGTTTACCAGCGTGGATAGAGCAGCAAGATGGAATTAGTGCTCATTAAAGTTTAGATTAATTATGGATACTGAACGAGTTAACAATAGACAATAGGTGCAGGAGTAGGCCATTCGGCCGTTCGAGCCAGTACCACCATTCAATGTGATCATGGCTGATCATTCTCAATCAGTACCCCGTTCCTGCCTTCTCCTCATACCCCCTGACTCCGCTATCCTTAAGAGCTCTATCTAGCTCTCTCTTGAATGCATTGGGAGAATTGAGCTCCACTGCCATCTGAGGCAGAGAATTCCACAGATTTACAACTCTCTGAAAACGTTTTTCCTCATCTCCGCTCTAAATGGCCTACCCTTTATTCTTAAACTGTGACCCCTTAATAATCTTATATGTTTCGATCAAATCCCCTCTCATCCTTCTAAATTCCAGTTTATACAAGCCTCGTCGCTCCAGTCTTTCAACATATGACAGTCCCGCCATTCCGGGAATTAACCTAGTAAATCTACGCTGCACGCCCTCAATAGCAAGAATATCCTTCCTCAACCCCTTTAGAATCGAACATTTGAATTAAAAGGAAGGGATTCTTTGAGAAGATGTGGGAAAAATGGATCGTTTATTTCAGCCATGACACCAACTGGATAAATGCCGAGCTAGATATTGGAAGACTGTGTTGTATAGAACTAGATGGTATGTTTGTGCGAATATTGAAATATCTCTAGATAACCAATCATTGTTACTTTTTTATATTTTATTTGGTAAGTGTACCACACTGTCTTGTTCAAATGTATTTATTTATCTATTTATCTCCTTTATTTATTTAGTTATCAATTCATTTATTTATTTAATTTTGTTGTTTTTCTTATTTTATTTTATTCATGTTGATGGTGTTGTACTGTTTTGTATATTTCTCAGTGAAAAAACAATAAAAACAGAAGAGACAAAAAAGAAAGAATTCTTTATTTCACATCATATCAAATGTAAAACATCGGGGGCAGATTTAATGAGATCATGTCACTGCTTATCCAGACCCATCACTGACCACACTGATAATGTCACTGCTTATCCAGACCCATCACTGACCACACTGATATTGTCACTGCTTATCCAGAGAGAAAGAGAGTGAAGAGTGTGGGGAGGAAGAGGGGAGGAACGTGGAGAGAGAGGGAGGTGTGTGGGGAGAGAAATGGGAGGAGTGGAGGGAGGGGATGGAGGGTGGGAAGGGAGGGGGTTTGGGGAGAGGAATTGAATAGTGTGGGGAGAGAGAGGGAGTGGGGAGATAGAGTAGGCAGGATGAATGTGGGGAGCGAGAGAGGAGTGTGAGGAGAGAGAGGGGGATTGTGGGGAGGACTGTGGGGAGAGAGGGGGTTTTAGGGGATGGGGAGGGAGGAGTGTGAGAGAGAGGGTGGAAGGATTGTGTGGGGAGTGGGATGAATGTGGGGATGGAGGGGAGAGTGGGGGAGAGTGGGGGAGAGGGAGAGGAGATGGGTGTGAGAGAGAGGAAGGTGTGTGGTGAGAGAGAGAGGGAGGAGTGTTGAGGGAGGATGGGGATTGTGGAGAGAAATGAGGAATGTGGGAATTGAGAGGGGAGGACTGTGGGGAGAGGGGGGAGTGGGCAATAGACAATAGACAATAGACAATAGGTGCAGGAGTAGGCCATTCAGCCCTTCGAGCCAGCACCGCCATTCAATGCGATCATGGCTGATCACTCTCAATCAGTACCCCGTTCCTGCTTTCTCCCCATACCCCCTCACTCCGCCATCCTTAAGAGCTCTATCCAGCTCTCTCTTGAAAGCATCCAACGAACTGGCCTCCACTGCCTTCTGAGGCAGAGAATTCCACACCTTCACCACTCTCTGACTGAAAAAGTTCTTCCTCATCTCCGTTCTAAATGGCCTACCCCTTATTCTTAAACTGTGGCCCCTTGTTCTGGACTCCCCCAACATTGGGAACATGTTTCCTGCCTCTAATGTGTCCAATCCCCTAATTATCTTATATGTTTCAATAAGATCCCCCCTCATCCTTCTAAATTCCAGTGCATATAAGCCTAATTGCTCCAGCCTTTCAATATACGACAATCCCGCCATTCCGGGAATTAACCTACGGAGAGAGAGGAGTGTGAAAGAGAGGGAGTGTTGCCAGAGACAGTGCGGAACAGATTCACCAGGATGTTATCTGGAATGGACAGCATTAGTTTGTAGACAGAATCAATTGTGTGCGATTGGTCTCCATGGAACGCAGGAGGATGAGGGGTGATCTCAGAGACGTGTTTTAGATCATGAAAGGAATAGATCGGGCGATGCTCAGGTTCTCCTGCCCTTAGTAGGAGAATCGAGGTCCAGAGGACATACGTTTAAGGTGAAGGGGAAATGATTGAATAGGAATCTGAGGGGTAACGTTTTCACACAATGGGTGGTGGATGTATGGAACAAACTGCCAGATGAGGAATTTGAGGCGGGGACTATCCCAACGTTTATGAAATAGTTAGACAGGTTGGGTACATGAATAGGACAGATTTGGTGGGATATGGACCAATGCAGCGTAGATGGGGCCTGTTGGCTGACGTGGGCAAGTTGGGCCGAAGGGCCTGATTCCACACCATATCTATCTATGACTATATGAGTACAGGGCTGAACTACCTCCTCTGAAAGTTCGTTCCACACACCCACCACGGGTTTTGGCAACATCCTCGTAAATCTCCTCCATCACCTTTCCAGATTGACACCATCTTTCCTGTATCATGGTGCCCAAAACTGAACACAATACTCCAAATGCAGCCTCACCAACGTCTTACACAACCGCAACATAACCTCTATACACAATGCTCTGACAAAAGACGGCCAATGTAACAAAATACTTTTTGACCACACTATCAACCTGTGACACTATGTACCTATTTCAACACACTATGTACCTGTCGTCCTATATCCCTTTGTTCTACAGTTAATTCACATTTCTGCCTCGGTTCCAGGTCAACGATACTGACACTTCTGAACTCACTGATGGTTTCACTTCCCATGTGCGTCTGATTGTGAATACACTTGCACTACAGCTGAACATCCAAATAAAGAATAATCAAGACTTAACTGCTCCTCCAAGTGCAGCGCTCTCCTCAGTCATACTTCAAATATCTGCGAAGCGATTTTGTGTAGTTCTGGTCACCATATTATACCAATGATGTCCTATTGCCAGAGGCGGTGGTGAACAGATTCACCAGGATGTTGTCTGGAATGGACAGCGTTAGTTTGAGGACAGATTTGATCAGGTGGGATTGATCTTATTGGAGCAAGAATGTACATGGACGACCTTACTGAGGCTTGTAAAATTATGTCAACTACAGCAGGGTTGAGTAGATGGTCGCAGTTATTTCCCAGGCTGGGAGAATCTGAACCCAGAGAAGTTACGTTTAATCGAAAGGGGAGAGATTTAAGGGAATTCTGACTTCAAAGATGGTGCAATCTTTTCATTTGAGGCGGTGGGGACAGATACCATCTCAGCAAATAAACAGCATTTGGACAGGCGTTTGTTTCGGATAGGAATGGACAGATATGGGACAAATACAGGTGAATGAGATTACCGTAGATAGGTATCTCGGTCCGCATGGACCGCTGGGCTGAAGGGCCTGTTTCCCTGTTGTTCCCATGACTGGAATCAGCGGTTCTGTAATCACTAATGTGCTCTGTCATCGGCCTCCCCAGTTGTAGCCACATTGCAGACACATCACTGACTGCACAACAGTGGCGATACTGTATTGGGTGGTGGTGTCACCAACAACGGAGGCACATTGTTCATCTCCCTCGCAAGTGTCCAACAGGTGCTTCACTCTCCTTAAACTAAACTCTAGCCTAGAAATCCGAGGAATTACACGCCAATAGGTGTCGAATGTTCTCACACCTGCAGTTTAAACAACAAAATGATATAACTGCCTATCATATACGTTGGTCGTTTTAATATGTCTCGGATCATTGAAGTGTTTCTTTCAGTTTCTATGTGTACCAGATATACACAACAGGAAGGGAGAAATGCTCTCTTGAATTAATTAATAAATAGGCACAGAAATACAGACTGAGTGTGCGTGAGAGCTCTCTTAACTTCATTGGAATTTAGGATGAGAGAGGATCTTGTCGAAACATACAGAATTCTGAAGAAGGGTCTCCACCTATTCCTTCTCCCAAGAGATGCTGCCTGTCCCGCTGAGTTACTCCAGCTTTTTGTGTCTATCTGTTGAAACCAGCATCTACAGTTCCTTCTTACACATATACATATCTTAAGGGATTGGACAGGCTAGATACAGGAAAAATGTTCCCGATGTTGTGGGAGTCCAGAAAAGGGATCACAGTTTACGAATAAGGGGTAGCTCAATTATTACTGAGATGAGGAAAAACTAATCTGTCGTCGACCTCCCCAGTTGAGATGAATTGTGAATCTGTGGAATTCTCTGCCACAGAAGTCAGTGGAGGCCAATTCACAGGAGGTTTTCAAGAGAGTCAGATATGGCTCTTACTGCTAACGGAATAAAGCTGCATGGGGAGAAAGCAGGAACGGGGTACTGATTTAGGATGGTCGGCCTTGATCATATTGAATGGCGGTCCTGGCTCAAAAGGCCAAATGGCAAATTCCTGCAACTATTTTCTATGTTTCTATGTTTCTGAACCATTGTGGACAGCCCAGACGGGTGAGTTGGTCATTAACTCTCAGACCGTCTTTGTTGTCAGGTCTGTAGGTTTGAATTAGCATCAACCTGTCAACTGGTCTGAAGTAGTTCAATAAAAAATAAACTGCAGATTGAACAGAACCTTGCCTTGTGTTCACCGGCTGGAACTAATATTCCCCACTGGGTGAATGGCACAGCACAATTGCTCAACTCTCCCTATCTCAGATCTGAAGCTGCATTTTAATTTTCAGCATTATATGTTATTCTTTAAATTGTGTGCCGGAGAGAGGCAATTAGTATTTATAACGATTGTTAATTAAGATGAAAATCGCAAATGAATGCATCTTCACCTGCCGTGTTTACCAGCGTGGATAGAGCAGCAAGATGGAGTTAGTGCTCATTGCAGATGAGATTAATCACAGATACTGAACGTACGTTAACCCTTTACAGTCAAACATCTGCAATAATGCAAATCATATGTTTGTTATCCACTTTGGTATAAAATATAAAACACAGGGGTTAAGATGAAATGGAAGTATCACAACCTGATGCTTAGACAGAGAAACATAGAAAAATAGAAAACAATTGCAGGAGTGGGACATTCGGCCCTCGAGCCTGCACCACCATTCAACATGATCATGGCTGATCATCCTAAATCAGTAACCCGTTCCTGCTTTCTCCCCATATCCTTTGTTTCCGTGACCCGAAGTGCTATATCTAACTTTTGCTTGAAAGCATCCAGTAAATTGGCTTCCACTGCCTTCTGTGGCAGAGAATTCTACAGATTCACAACTCCCTGGGTGAAAAGTTTATCCTCACATCAGTCCTAAATAGTAAACCTCTTATTCTAAAACTGTGACCCCCGGACTCCCCCAACATCGGGAACATATTTTCTCATACAGCCTGTCCAATCCCTTAAGAATTTTATGTTTCTATAAGATTATAAGATCAGTGATAATGTCACTGCTTATCCCGACCCACCACTGACCACACTGATAATGTCACTGCTTATTCAGACCCATCACTGACCACACTGATAATGTCACTGCTTATCCAGACCCATCACTGACCACACTGATAATGACACTGCTTATCCAGACCCATCACTGACCACACTGATAATGTCACTGCTTATCCAGACCCATCACTGACCACACTGATAATGTCACTGCTTATCCATAGCCATCACTGACCACACTGATAATGTCACTGTTTATCCAGACCCATCACTGACCCCCCTGATAATGTCACTGTTTATCCAGACCCATCACTGACCACACTGATAATGTCACTGTTTATCCATAGCCATCACTGACCACACTGATAATGTCACTGTTTATCCATAGCCATCACTGACCACACTGATAATGTCACTGCTTATCCAGACCCATCACTGACTGCACTGACGTCACACACAGGTAATTTCTTTGAATCATCCATTCCAAGGACATCTCACATAACAACCAGTTCCCAGTTCCGTCGCACAATGCTCAGATATATTTTCACCAGTGAAATCATTGGCAACATTGGCCTCGTGCTGAGCCACGGTAGATGATTGAACAAATATGCAGGTTACTGACCCACAGCTAACCATTGAACAGAAACTCTGACTGTTAATGTTAAAAAACAAGTGTGATTAACATGATTTGGCTTGAAGTGGATGATCAGCCATGGTAACAAAGAATGGCGGTGCTGGCTCGAAGGGCCTAATGGCCTCCTCCTGCACCTATTTTCTATGTTTCTATGTTTCGAAGTGAATCTGTTCTCCGATCCCAGGACAGAGATCTATGGACAAGTGAGGAATGTCTTACTGCCCTATTTGTGCACACACCCTCCAGTTATAGAGACATGGAGTCAGAGAATCTTAGAGGCTTCGGCCCAGACTGCCCACACTGGCCAACATGTCTCATCCACACTAGTCCCACCTGCCTTCGATCGGCACATATTCCTATCAATGGCTAATCGATGCCTGTCTAAATGGTCCTTCAAGTTTGAGAGAGTATTTTTGTGTTAGCACCTTAATATAATACATTTTATAATGAGTAGCTTTAGTATCTCTGTACCTGATAGTACCTTTTATAATCAGCTTTTCTAAGAAGTGAGCAAAAAAGGTCGATCAGGGCAGATCTGTAGATATTGAATACATGGACTTCAGCATTGTATTCGAGAAGGTTCCTCGTGGTAGCTTGCTCTTGAAGGTTAGATCGCATGAGACGCAAGGAGAGATAGCTGAATGGATAGCAAATTGGCTTCATGGAAGGAAGCAGAGGGTGATAGTGGAAGGTTGCTTCTCAGACTGGACGCCAGTGACTAGTGGCATGCGTCAGGGTTCGCTGCTGGGCCCGTTACTGTTTGTCATCTATATCAAAGATTTGGATGAGATCACGCAGCGGCAAGATTAGCAAGTTTGTAGTTGAAACAAAAGTGGGTTGTTTTGCAGTCAGTAAAGATGTTTGTTATGAAGTGCAATATGATCTTTATCGATTAGTCACGTGTACTGAGGAATGGTTGATGGAATTAATGCAGATAAATATGAGAAGCATAGAAACATAGAAAATAGGTGCAGGAGGAAGCCATTTGGCCCTTCTAGCCAGCACCGCCGTGCATTGTGATCATGGCAAAGCATCCACAATCAGTAACCTGTGCCTGCCTTCTCCCCATATCCATTGATTCCGCTTGGCCCTAGAACTCCAGCTAACTCTCTTGTAAATTCATCCAGTGTGTTGGCCTCCACTGCCTTCGTAGGCAGAGAATTCCACAAATTCACAACTCTCTGGGTGAAAAAGTTTTTTTTCACCTCAGTTTGAAATGGCCTCCCCTTTAATCTTAGACTGTGCCCCCCTTGTTCTGGACTCCCCCAACATCGGGAATTTTTTTCCTGCATCTAGCTTCTCCAGTCCTTTTATAATTTTATCCATTTCTATAAGATTCCATCTCATACATCTGAATTCCAGTGAATACAAGCCCAGTCTTTCCAATCTTTCCTCATTTGACAGTCCCGCCATCCCGGGGATTAACCTCGTGATTCAACGATGCACTGCCTCAATCGCAAGGATGTCCTTCCTCAAATTAGGAGACCAAAACTGCACACAATATTCCAGATGTAGTCGCACCATTGCCCTATACAAATGCAGAAGGACCTCTTTACTCCTATAGTCAAATCAAAGTATGGTATTGCAAAGTGAGGTATTGCATTTTGAGAAATCTAACCTGGGCAGGACCGACACAGTGAATGGTAGGGTTCTGGGTAGTGTTGTAGGGCAGAGGGATCTAGGAGTGCAGGTGCACAGTTCCTTGAAGGCGGAAGCACAGGTCGATCTGGTGTTGACAAAAAGGCTTTTGGCACATTGGCCTTTATCAGCCAGAGTATGGAGTATGGATGGTGGGAGGTCATGTTGCAGTAATATAAGACCTTCGTGAGGCTGCATTTGGAGTATTATGTTCTGTTCTGGGTACCGTGTTATAGGAAAGACGTTGCCAAACTGGAAACGTTCCAGGTACATTTTACGAGGATAGTGCCAGTGTCTGACCTGTAGGAAGAGGTTGAGTAGGCTTGGATTATCCATTGGAGCACAAGAGGAAGAGGGGTGATCTTATTTAGGTGTATTTGATCATGAGAGGAATTGATCGGATAAATGCACAGATTCTCTTGCCCTGAGTACGAGAATCGAGCTCCAGAGGACATACTTTTAACATGAATAGGAAAAGCTGTCATTGGAATCGGTGGGATAACTCTTTCACACAAAGGGTGGTGGATGCATGGAACAAGCTGCCAGAAGAGGTAGTTGAGGCAGGGACAATCCCAACATTTAAGAAATTGTTAGACAGGTACACGAATAGGACGGGTTTGGAGGAATATGGATGAAACGGAGGCAGGTGGGAGCAGGGACATGTTGGACGGTGTGGGCAAGTTGGGCCGAAGGGCCTGTTTCCACAACGTATCACTCCATGACTCTATGAGCACCGGCCTGAAAAACCTCCTCTGGCAACTCGTTCCATTCACCCACCAAACTTTGTGTGATAAATTACCTCTCAGGTTCCGATGAAATGTTCCCACCTCATCTTAAACCTCCGTCCCATGGTTCTTGCTTCCCCTTCTCTGTGCGCCTGCCAGGTGTATTCCTTTCATTATTTTGTTCACCTCTAAAAGATCACCCCAGTTAATCCTGCGCATCAAAGAATAAATTACTAGCCTGCTGAATCTGTGGCTGTAGACCAGGCCCTCCAGTCCTGGCAACATCCTCGTAAATCTGCTCTACGCCCTTTGCAGATTTACACCATTTTCCCGATACTACGGTGCCCAACACTGAACACAATAATCTAAATATGGACTCACCAACGTCTTAAACAATTGCAACATGACCTCCCAACTTCAAAACTCAAAGCTCTCGCTGATGAAGGCCAATGTGCCTAAAGCCTTTTCGACCAAACTATTTACCTATGACGCTACATTTAACGCACTGTGTACCTGTCGTGCTAGATCCCTCTGCTCTACAGTTAATGCATCTTTTTGTCTCGGTTCCAGCTCATCGGGACTGACACCCCTGAATTCACAGATGGTTTCATTTCCAAACTGCGTCTGATTCTGAACAAACCTGCACTGCAGCTGAACATGAAATTATAGAAAAATCAAGACTTAACTGCTCCTCCACGTGCAGCGGCCTCCTCAGTTGTGCTTCAAATATCTGCGAGGCCCTTTTGTGTAGTTATGGTCACCATATCATGGAAATTATGTCCTATTGCCAGAGACAGTGCGGAACAGGTTCACCAGGATGTTATCTGGAATGAATAGTTAGAAGACAGATTAGATCTGTGCTGGGCTCAATGTTGTTTGTCATCCATATCAATGAGTTGCATGAAATTGTACAAAGACTAATTTTTAAGTTTGCAGTTGACACTAAAGTAGATGGTATCACAGACTGAAAATGTTTAGCAAGAATTAAAGCAGGAACTTTTCAAATTGGAAAATGGGCTGAGAAATAGCAAACGGTGTTTCTTCCAGATAAGTGTGAGATTTTAATTTTTGAAGTAAAATCAGGGCATGATCGTTACCGTGAATGGTAGTTAGCTAGGGAGTGTTGTAGAGCAAAGGGATCCATACATTAGAAGTAACTCCAGCAAGTCTGCAGATGACACAATGCTGGGTGACAGTGTGAACTGCAAAGAGGATGTTAAGAGGTTGCAGGGTGACTACGCCAGGTTGAGTGAGTGGGCAGATGCATGGCAGATGCAATATAATGTAGATAAATGTGAGGTTATCCACTTTGGCAGCATAAACAAAGAGACAGATTACTATCTCAATGGTGTCAGATGAGGTAACGGGGAAGTACAACACGACCTGGGTGTCCTTGTACACCAGTCACTGAAAGTAAGCGTGCAGGTACAGCAGGCATGGAAGAAATATAATGGCATGTTGGCCTTCATTACGAGAGGATTTGAATAAAGGTGCAAAGAGGATCTTTTGCAGTTGTATTTTTTGGTCTCATAATTTGAGGAAGGACGTTGAGGCAGTGCGCCATATGTTCACGAGGTTAATCCCTGGGATGGCGGGACTGTCATATTAGGAAAGATTGGAAAGACTGGGCTTGTATTTACTGGAGTTTAGAAGGATGAGAGGGGATCTTATAGAGACGTATAAAATTATAAAAGTACTGGACAAGCTAGATGTAGGAAAAATATTTCCAAAGTTGGGGGAGTCTAGTACCAGGAGCCAAAGTCTAAGAATAAAGGGGAGGCCATTTAAAACTGAGGTGAGAAGAAACTTTTTCACCCAGAGACTTGTGAATTTATGGAATTTTCTGCCACAAAAGGCAATGGAGGCCAATTCACTGGATGAATTTGAAAGAGAGTTAGACAGAACTCTAGGGGATGGTGGAATCAAGCGATATGGGGAGAAGGCAGGCACAGGTTACTGATTGTGGATGATCAGCCATGATCACCATGAATGGCGGTGCTCGCTCGAAGGGTCTAATGGCCTCCCCCTGCACCTATTTTCTATGTTTCCAAGTTTCTATGTTACATAGTTCAAAGAAAAGGGACGAAACAGGGAGGTGGGGTGGTGGAGAAGGTTTTTTGAAGCACTGTCTTCATCAATCAGTGAATAAAATTTAGAAGTTGGAAAATTATATTCAGTTCGACAAGACGTTGGTGAGGACGCACTTGGAGTAACGTGTATAATTTTTCGTCAGCATGTTTAGGAAATATGCCACTAATTTGTAAAGAGTCCTCAAAATATTTTACAACACGTTGCCAGAAAACAAGGGTCGGAGATACAGGGAAAGGCTGGGCTGCGAGGACTTTATTTCATGAAGCGCAGCAGGCAGTGGAGTGATCTCATGGAGGGGCAGGGTATCATAGGTAACATAGTAATATCAACACAAAGTCATTTGGACAGGTACATGAAGGGAATGGTTTAGAGGGAGATGATTCATATGCCGGTAAATGGGAATACTTCAGATGAACTAAAATGCACCATCCCACCCCATGAAACACGGCAGCCTTTGGCCAAACGTTGCGCCAGGTACAGCACTAACAAATATACTGCTTTGAAATGGCCCTTGGATATTCTGTTACCACAGAACTCTAACCTTGAAATCATGGGATTTGCCTGTCATATATATTGGTCATTTTTGATAACAGTCCCTGATCATTGAAGTGTTTATTTCAGTTTCTACGTGTGCCAGGTTTACACTGCATGATGGGAGATATGCTCTCTTGAATTGCATGATAAATAAGCACATAAATGAAGTCTGCGTGTGTGGCATCTTTCTCTGTGCCGCTGTGTGGACAGCCCAGACAGATGAATTGGTCATTTACTCTCAGACCGACCTTACTGTCTGGTCTGTGGGTTTGAATTGACTTCTACCTGTCAACTGGCCTAAAGTAGTTCACTACAAAATAAACTGCAGATTGAACAGAGCCACAGCTCGTGTTCACCGGCTGGAACTAATATTTCCCATTGGGCGAAACGCACAGAACATTTACCCAACTCACCCTTTCTCAAATCTGAAGCTGCATTTTAATTTTCTGCATTTTGTGTTATTATTTCAAGTGTATGCCGGAGAGAGTTAATTAGCATTTCTAACCTGTGTTAATTAAGATGAAAATAACAAGTTAATGCATCTTCAGCTGCCGTGTTTACCAGCGTGGATAGAGCAGCAAGATAGAGTTCGTGCTCATTAAAGTATAGATTAATTATGGATATTGAACTTGAGTTAACCCTTTAGAGTCGAACATTTGAATTAAAAAGAAGGGATTCTTTGAGAGGATCTGGGAAAAATTGATCGTTTATTTGAGTCATGACACCAACTAGATAAATGCCGAGCTAGATATTGGAAGATTGTGTTATATGGAACTAGATGTTATGTTTGTGCGAATATTGAAATATTTCTAGATAACCAACATTGTTACTTTTTCATATTTTATTTGGTAAGTGTACCACACTGTCTTATTCAAATGTATTTATTTATTTATCTCCTTTGTTTATTTATTCATTTATTTTTGTTGTTTTTCTTATTTTATTTTATTTATGTTCATGATGTTGTACTGTTTTGTATATATCTCTGTGAAAAATCAATAAAAACTGAAGAGAAAAAAAAGAAAGGATGCTTTATTTTACATCATATCAAATGTAAAACATCGGGGTCAGATTTAATGAGATCATGTCACTGGTTATCCAGACCCATTACTGACCACACTGATAATGTCACTGCTTATCCAGACCCATCACTGACCACACTGATAATGTCACTGCTTATCCAGACCATTCATTGACAACACTGATAATGCCACTGCTTATCCAGACCCATCACTGACCACACTGATAATGTTACTGCTTATCCAGACCCATCACTGACCACACTGATAATGTCACTACAGAAAGAGAGTGAAGAGTGTGGGGAGGAAGTGGAGATGAGTGTGGGGAGAAAGGGAGCTGTGTGGGGAGAGAAAGGGGAGGAGTGGAGAGAAAGGAGGAGGATTGTGGGGATGGAGGGTGGGAAGAAAGGGAGTGTGGGGAGAGGAATTTAATAGTGTGGGGAGAGAGAGGTAGTGGGGAGAGAGAGGAGGCAGGATGACCGTGGTGAGCGAGCGGGGAGTGTGGAGAGAGACGGGGAGTGTGGGGAGAATGATGGGGAGGAGTGTGGGGAGAAAGGTGGTTTTAGGGGACAGGGGAGGGAGGAGTGTGAGAGAGAGGGAGGAAGGTTTGTGTGGAGAGAGAGTGGGAGGAATGTGGGGATGGAGGGGGTGGAGTGGGGAAGAGGGAGAGGAGGTGGGTGTGGGAGAGAGGAAGGTGTGTGGGGTGAGAGAGAGGAAGGAGTGTTGGGGAGGAGGGGGATTGTGGAGAGAAAGGAGGAATGTGGGAATTGAGAGGGGAGGACTGTGGGGAGAGGGAGGGGAGGAGTGGGGATACGGAGGGAGAGGAGTGTGAGAGAACGGGAGGAGGGATTGTGTGGAGAGAGAAAGGATGCAGGGGGGAGTGTGGGAGAGGGAGAGGAGGTGGGTGGGGGAGATAGGAAAATGTAGCAAGAGAACGGGAGGAGTGTGGGGAGAGGGGGAGGAGTGGGGAGACAGTGTGGGAGGAGTGTGAAAGAGAGGGAGGAAGGATAGTGTGGAGAGCGAGTTAGAGGAATGTGAGGATGGAGGGGAGGAGTGGGGAGAGTTAAACGAGGGTGGGGGAGGAATGTAGCGAGAGCGAGGGGTACAGGGGAAAGAGGTACAAGAGGAGTGATGGGAGAGAGTGGAGGAGTGGGGAGTGAGTGGAGGAATGTGGCAGAGAAATGGGAGGGGAGGGATAGAGGAAGGAGTGAGGCGAGAGAGGGGAGGTATGTGGGGAGAGAGAGATGGGGCAGAGAATGGACGAACGGGGGAGAGAGGTGAGGAGATAGAGGTGGAGGTGTGTGGGGAATGAGGGGGAATGTGGGGAGAGAGAGGGGGAATGGGGGAGACAGAGGGGGAGGAGTGTGGGGACACAGAATGAGAGGAGTGGTGAGTGTGTGGGGAGAAAGACAGAGTGTGGGGTGGAGAATGAGAGGAGAGTGGGGAGAGAGGGGGTGTGGAGAGAGATGGGGAGGTGTGTGGGGAGAGAGATTGGAGGTGGCAGGACAGAGGGGAGTGTCGGGAGAGAGTGGGGAGGAGTGTGGAGAGAGGGGAGGAGATGGGAAGTCAGACGGTCAGAAAATTGGGGAGAGAGACGGGGATCGGTATGGGAGAGAGAGAATGGACGGAGGGGGAGGGAGAGAGGCAGAGAGAGTGAGGAGTGTTGGGGAGACGCATTATGTGTTACTCACATGTATGCAGGAGAAAGATATTTATTCATTTTAACCACTGCCTATTAAAATGAAAATAACAAATAAAAACGTCTGCACCGGCCAACGTGGATAGAACAGCAAGATGCAGTGAGAGCTCATTAGAGATGAGATTAATTACTGATAGTGTCACTGCTTATCCAGACCCATCACTGACCACACTGATAATGTCACTGCTTATCCAGACCCATCACTAACCACACTGATAATGTCACGGCTTATCCAGACCCATCACGAACCACACTGATAATGTCACTGCTTATCCAGACCCATCACTGACCACACAGATAATGTCACTGCTTATCCACACCCATCACTGACCACATTAACGTAACACACAGGTATGTTCTTTGTATCATCCATTCCAAGGACATCTCACATACTGTAACAACCAGCTACCCAGTTCCATCGCACGCTGCTCAGATATATTTTCACCAGTGACAACATTGACAACATTTGCCTCGTGCTGATTGGTACGGACACCTCTGAACTCACTGATGGTTTCACGTCCCATCTGCTTATGATTCTGAACGCATTTGCGCTACAAATGAATACCCATAAACAGAAAAATCAAGACTTAACTGTTCCTCCAAGTTCCAGCGCTTTCCTCAGTTGTACTTCAAATATCTGCGAGGCCCTTTTGTGTAGTTCTGGTCACCATATTACAGATATGATGTCCTGTTGCCAGAGACAGTGCGGAATAGATTCACCAGGATGTTATCTGGAATGGACAGCGTTAGTTTGAAGACAGAATCAATTGGGTGGGATTGTTCTCCTTGGAGCGCAGGAGGACGAGGGGTGATCTTATAGACATGTTTTAGATCATGAAAGGAATAGATGTAGTGGATGCTCGGATTCTCCTGCCCTGAATAGGCGAATCGAGGTCCAGAGGACATACGTTTAAGTTGAAGGGAAAATCATTGAATAGGAATCTGAGGGGTAACTTTTTCACACAATGGGTGGTGGATGTATGGAACAAACTGCCAGATGAGGAATTTGAGGCAGGGACTATCCCAACATTTATGAAATAGTTAGACAGGTTGGGTACATGAATAGGACAGGTTTGGTGGGATATGGACCAAATGCAGACAGGTGGAACTAATGTAGATGGGGCCTGATGGCTGGTGTGGGCAAGTTGGGCTGAAGGGCCTGATTCCACACCATATCACTCTATGACTATGAGTACAGGGCTGAACTACCTCCTCTGGCACCTCGTTCCACACACCCACCACCCTTTGTGTGAAAGATACCCCTCAGGTTCAGATTAAATTTCACCCCCTCATCTTAAACCTGCTCCCCATAGTTCCTGCATCCCCTTCTCTGTGCGTCTGCCAGATCTATTCCTCTCATTATTTTGTTGATCTGTAGAAGATCATCCCTCATCCTCCTGCATCAAGAGATATAGGCCTCGGTTGCAGTTCATCGGTACCGACACTTCAGAACTCACTGGTGGTTTCACTTCCCATGTGCGTCTGATTGTGAACACACTTGCACGACAGCTGAACATCCAAACAAAGAATAACCAAGACTTAACTGCTCCTCCAAGTGCAGCGCTCTCCTACGTCGTACTTCAAATATCTGCGAGGCCCTTTTGTGTAGTTCTGGTCACCATATTATACAAATGATGTCCCGTTGCCAGAGGCAGTGCGGAACAGATTCATCAGGATGTTATTTGGAATGGACAGCGTTAGTTTGAGGACAGATTTGATCGGGTGGGATTTATCTCATTGGAGCAAGAATGCAGAGGGATGACCTTACTGAGGCTTGTAAAATTATGTCAACTATAGCAGGGTTGAATACATGGTCACAGTTATTTCCCAGGCTGTGAGATTCTAAACCCAGAGAACTTACGTTTATTCGAAAGGGGAGAGGTTTAAGGGAATTCTCACTTCAAATATGCAACAATCTTTTCATTTGAGGCGGTGGGGACAGATACCATCACAGCAAATAAACAGCATTGAGACAGCCGTTGTTTCGGATAGGAATGGAGGGATATGGGACAAATACAGGTGAATGAGATTACCGTAGATATGCATCTCGGTCCGAATGGACGAGTCGGGCCGAAGGGCCTGTTTCCCTGCAGTTCCCATGACTGGAATCAGCGGTTCTGTAATCACTAATGTGCTCTGTCATCGGCCTCCCCAGTTGTAGCCACATAGCAGACACATCACTGACTGCACAACAGTGGCGATACTGTATTGGGTGGTGGTGTCACCAACAACGGAGGCACATTGTTCATCTCCCTCACAAGTGTCCAACAGGTGCTTCACTCTCCTCAAACTAAACTCTAGCCTAGAAATCCGAGGAATTACACGCCAACAGGTGTCGAATTTTCTCAAACCTGCAGTTTAAACAACAACACGATATAACTGCCTATCATATACGTTGGTCGTTTTAATATGTCTCAGATCATTGAAGTGTTTCTTTCAGTTTCTATGTGTGCCAAATATATACAGCAGGAAGGGAGAAACGCTCTCGTATTAATTAATAAATAGGCACAGAAATACAGACTGAGTGTGTGTGAGAGCTCTCTTGAATTAACTGGAATTTAGGATGAGAGGTGATCTTGACGAAACATATAGAATTCTGAAGAAGGGTCTCCACCCATTCCTTCTCCCAAGAGATGCTGCCTGTCCCGCTGAGTTACTCCAGCTTTTTGTGTCTATGTTCTGTTTAAACCAGCATCTGCAGTTCCTTCTTACACATATACAATTCTTAAGGGATTGGACAGGCTAGATACAGGAAAAATGTTCCCGATGCTGTGGGAGTCCAGAACAGGGATCACAGTTTACGAATAAGGGGTAGCTCAATTATTACTGAGATGAGGAAAAACTGAACTGTCGTCGGCCTCCCCAGTTGAGATGAATTGTGAATCTGTGGAATCTGAGGGGTAATTTTTCACAAAACGCATGGTGGGTGTGTGGAACGAGCTGCCAGAGGAGGTAGTTCAAACCTGTACCCATAGAGTCATAGAGTGATATGGTGTGGAAACAGGCCCTTCGGCCCAACTTGCCCACTCCAGCCAAAATGCCACATCTACACTGGTCCCACCTGTCTGCATTTGGTCCATTTCCCACCAAACCTGTCCTATTCATGCACCTGTCTAACTGTTTCATGAATGTTGGGATAGTCCCTGCCTCAAATACCTCCTCTGGCAGTTTTCTCCATTCATTCAACACCCACTGTGTGAAAATGTTACCCCTCAGATTCCTATTCAATCATTTCCCCTTCACCTTAAACGTATGTCCTCTAGACCTCGATTCTCCTAATCAGGGCAGGAGAAGCTGAGCATCTACCCGATCTATTCCTTTCATGATCTAAAGCATGTCTATAAGATCACCCCTCATCCTCCTGCGCTCCAAGGAGACCAATCCCACCCAATTGATTCTGTCTTCAAACTAACGCTGTCCATTCCAGATAACATTCTGGTGAATCTGTTCCACACTGTCTCTGGCAACACGACATTGTTTCTATAATATGGTGACCAGAACTACACAAAATGGCCTCGCAGATATTTGAAGTACGACTGAGGAGAGCGCTGCACTTGGAGGAACAGTTAAGTCTTGATTTTTCTGTATTTTGGTGTTCATTTGTAGTGCAAGTGTGTTCAGAATCAGACGCAGATGGGAAGTGAAACCATCAGCGAGTTCAGAGGTGTCCGTGCCAATCAGCACGAGGCAAATGCTGTCAAAGGTGTCAATGGTGAAAATATATCTGAGCAGCGTGCGATGGAACTGGGTAGCTGGTTGTTACAGTATGTGAGATGTTCTTGGATTGGATGATACAAAGAACATACCTGTGCGTGACGTTAATTCAGGATTCAGGATTCAGGATATCTTTATTTGTCATCCAAAAAACATTTTTTTTGGACGAGATTTCGTCAGTGATGTGTCTGGATAAGCAGTGACATTATCAGTGTGGCCAGTGATGGGCCTGGGTAAGCAGTGACATTGTCAACGTGGTCAGTGATGGGTCTGGATAAGCAGTGTCATTATTAGCGTGGTCAGTGATGGGTCAGGATAAGCAGTGACCTGATCAGTGTGGTCAGCGATGGTGAGTAATTGTGCTATGCCATTCATCCAGTGGGGACTATTAGTTCCAGCCGGTGAACACAAGGCGAGGTTCTGTTCAATCTGCAGTTTATTTTTTTATTGAACTACTTCAGACCAGTTGACAGGTTGATGCTAATTCAAACCCACAGACGTGACAGCAAAGTCGTTCTGAGCGTTAATGACCAACTCACCCGTCTATGCTGTCCACAGTGGTTTAGAAACATAGAAACAAAGAAAATACTTGCAGGAGTAGGCCATTTGTCCTTTTGAGCCCGCACCGCCATTCAATATGATCATGGCCGACCATCCTAAATCAGTACCCCGTTCCTGATTTCTCCCCGTGCAACTTTATTCCGTTAACCCTAAGAGCTATATCTGACTCTCCCATGAAAACCTCCTGTGAATTGACCTCCACTGCCTTCTGTGGCAGAGAATTCCACAGATTCACAATTCATCTCAACTGGGGAGGCCGACGACAGATTAGTTTTTCCTCATCTCAGTAATAATTGAGCTACCCCTTATTCGTAAACTGTGATCCCTTTTCTGGACTCCCACAACATCGGGAACATTTTTCCTGTATCTAGCCTGTCCAATCCCTTAAGATATGTATATGTGTAAGAAGGAACTGCAGATGCTGGTTTAAATAGAAGATAGACACAAAAAGCTGGAGTAACTCAGCGGGACAGGCAGCATCTCTTGGGAGAAGGAATGGGTGGAGACCCTTCTTCAGAATTCTACATGTTTCGACAAGATCCCCTCTCATCCTAAATTCCAGTGAATTTAAGAGAGCTCTCACACGCACTCAGTTTGTATTTCTGTGCCTATATATGAACTAATTCAAGAGAGCGTTTCTCGCTTCCTGCTGTGTATAACTGACACACAGAGAAACTGAAAGAAACACTTCAATGATCAGAGACATATTAAAATGACCAACGTATATGACAGGCAGTTATATCATTTTGTTGTTTAAACTGCAGGTGTGAGAACTTTCGACACCTATTTACGTTTAATTCCTCGGATGTCCAGGCTAGAGTTTAGTTTGAGGAGAGTGAAACACCTGTTGGACACTTGTGAGGGTGATGAACAATGTGCCTCCGTTGTTGGTGACACCACCACCCAATACAGTATCGCCACTGTTGTGCAGTCAGTGATGTGTCTGCTATGTGGCTACAACTGGGGAGGCCTATGACAGAGCACATTAGAAATTACAGAACTGCTGATTCCAGTCATGGGAACAACAGGGAAACAGGCCCTTCGGCCCGACTCGTCCATGCAGACCGAGATGCATATCTACGGTAATCTCATTCACCTGTATTTGTCCCATATCCCTCCATTTCTATCCGAACCAACGGCTGTCCAAATGCTGTTTATTTGCTGTGATGGTATCTGTCCCCACCGCCTCAAATGAAAAGATTGTTGCATATTTGAAGTCAGAATTCCCTTAAATCTCTCCCCTTTCGATTAAACGTAAGTTCCCTGGGTTTAGATTCTCGCAGCCTGGGAAATAAGTGTGACCATGTATTCAACCCTGCTGTAGTTGACATAATTTTACAAGCCTCAGTAAGGTCGTCCCTCTGCATTCTTGCTCCAATGAGATCAATCCCACCCGATCAAATCTGTCCTCAAACTAACGCTGTCCATTCCAGATAACATCCTGGTGAATTTGTTCCGCACTGCCTCTGGCAACAGGACATCATTTGTATAATATGGTGACCAGAACTACACAAAAGGGCCTTGCAGATATTTGAAGTACAACTGAGGAGAGCGCTGCACTTGGAGGAGCAGTTAAGTCTTGATTATTCTTTGTTTGGATGTTCAGCTGTAGTACAAGTGTATTCACAATCAGACGCACATGGGAAGTGAAACCATCAGTGAGTTTAGAAGTGTCAGTACCGATGAACTGCAACCGAGGCAGAAAGGTGAATTAACTGTAGAGCAGAGGGATCTAGGACGACATGGACATAATGTGTTGAATGTAGCGTCACAGGTTGATAGTGTGGGCAAAAAGGCTTTTGTAACATTGGCCGTCTTCGGTCAGAGCATTGTGTATAGATATTCGGAGGTTATGTTGCCGTTGTATAAGACGTTGGTGAGTCTGCATTTGGAGTATTGTGATCAGTTGTGTGCACCATGATACAGGAAAGATGGTGTCAATCTGGAAAGGTGATATAGGAGATGTACGAGGATGCAGCGCGGACCCATGGGCCTGATCTAGAGGGACAGGTTCAGCAGACTAGTACTTTATCCCTTGGTGCACAGGAGGATGAGGGATGATCTTCTACAGCTGAACAAAATAATGAGAGGAATAGATCTGGCAGACGCACAGAGAGGGGAAAGCAGGAACCAGGGGGCCCAGGTTTAAGATGAGGGGGAAAATTTAATCGGAACCCGAGGGGTAATTTTTCACACAAAGGGTGGTGGGTGTGTGGAATGAGGTGCCAGAGGAGGCAGTTCAGCCCTGTACTCATAGAGTCATAGAGTGATATGGTGTGGAATCAGGCCCTTCAGCCCAACTTGCCCACACCAGCCATCAGGCCCCATCTACACTAGTTCCACCTGTCTGCATTTGGTCCATATCCCACCAAACCTGTCCTATTCATGTACCCAACCTGTCTAACTATTTCATAAATCTTGGGATAGTCCCTGCCTCAAATTCCTTATCTGGCAGTTTGTTCCATACATCCACCACCCATTGTGTGAAAAAGTTACACCTCAGATTCCTATTCAATGGTTTTCCCTTCCACTTAAACGTATGTCCTCTGGACCTCGATTCGCCTTTTCAGGGCAGGGAAATCCGAGCATCCACTCCATCTATTCCTTTCATGGTCTAAAACATGTCTATAAGATCACCCCTCATCCTCCTGCGCTACAAGGAGACCAATCCCACCCAATTGATTCTGTCTTCAAACTAACGCTGTCCATTCCAGATAACATCCTGGTGAATTTGTTCCGCACTGTCTCTGGCAACAGGACATCATATCTATAATATGGTGACCAGAACTACACAAAAGGGCCTTGCAGATATTTGAAGTACAACCGAGGAGAGCGCTGCACTTGGAGGAACAGTTAAGTCTTGATTTTTCTGTATGTGGGTATTCATTTGTAGCTCAAATGCGTTCAGAATCATACACAGATGGGAAGTGAAACCATCAGTGAGTTCAGAGGTGTCCGTACCAATCAGCACGAGGCAAATGTTGTCAACGTTGTCACTGGTGAAAATATATCTGAGCAGCGTGCGATGGAACTGGGTAGCTGGTTGTTACAGTATGTGAGATGTCCTGGGAATGGATGATACAAAGAACATACCTATGTGTGACGTTAGTGTGGTCAGTGATGGGTCTGGATAAGCAGTGACATTATCAGTGTGGTCAGTGATGGGTCTGGATAAGCAGTGACATTATCAGTGTGGTCAGTGATGGGTCAGGATAAGCAGTGACATGATCTCATTAAATCTGACACCGATGTTTTACATTTGATATGATGTAAAATAAAGAATCCTTTCTTTTTATTTTTCTTCAGTTTTTATTTTGTTTTTTCACAGAGATATATACAAAACAGTACAACACCATCGACATAAATAAAATATAATAAGAAAAACAACAAAAATAAATAGATAAATAAGCAACGAATATAAATAAATAAAGACATTTGAATAAGACGGTGTGGTACACTTACCAAATAAAATATAAAAAAGTAACAATGATTGGTTATCTGGAAAGATTTCAATATTCGCACAAACATACCATCTAGTTCTATATAACACAATCTTCCAATATCTAGCTCGGCATTTATCTAGTTGGTGTCATGGCTCAAATAAATGATCAATTTTCCCCAGATCTTGTCAAAGAAACCCTTCTTTTTAATTCAAATGTTCGACTCTAAAGGGTTAACTCAAGTTCAGTATCCATAATTAATCTAAACTTTAATGAGCATTAACTGCATTTTGCTGCTGGTAAACACGGCAGCTGAAGATGCATTAGCTTGTTATTTTCATCTTAATTAACACAGGTTAGAAATGCTAATTAACTTTCTCTGGCATACACTTGAAAGAATAACACATAATGCTGAAAATTAAAATGCAGCTTCAGATCTGAGAAAGGGGGAGTTGGTTAAATGTTCTTTGCGTTTCTCCCAATGGGGAATATTAGTTCCAGCCGGTGAACAATATCTGTGGCTCTGTTCAATCTGCAGTTTATTTTGTAGTGAACTACTTCAGACCAGGTGACAGGTAGATGCCAATTCAAACTCACAGACCAGACAGCATGGTCGGCCTGAGAGTAAATGACCAACTCATCCGTCTGGGCTGTCCACACAGCGGCACAGAGAAAGCTGCCACACACACAGACTTCATTTATGTGCTTATTTATCATGTAATTCAAGAGAGCATATCTCCCATCATGCAGTGCAAACCTGGCACTCATAGAAACTGAAATAAACACTTCAATGATCAGGGACTGTTATTAAAAATGACCAATGTATGAGACAGGCAATTATAATGTTTTCTGCTTAATCTGCATTTTTGAGAAATATGGCTATCTATTTATGTTTAATTCCCCTGATTTCAAGGCTCGAGTTATGTGGTAATAAAATATCCAAGGGCTATTTAAAAGCAGTTTGTATGTTAGTGCTGTCCCTGACGCAGATTTCAGACAAAGGTTGCCTTGTTTCATGGGGAGCGATGGTGCATTTTATTTCATCTGAAGTATTCCCATTTGCCGGCATATAAATCATCTCCCTCTAAACCATTCCCCTCATGTACCTGTCCAAATGTCTTAGTGTTCCCATTATGACGCTACCTATGACACTATCCACCTCTATGAGGTCACTGCACTGCCTGCTGCGCTCCATGGAATAAAGTCCTGGCGAGCCCAACATTTCCCTCTAGCTCCGACCCTTGTTTTCTGGCAACGTGTTGAAATTATTTTCTGCACTCTTTGCAAATTAGTAGCATATTTCCTAAACATGGTGACGGTAGATTATACACGTTACTCCAAGTGCATCCTCACCAACGTCTGGTCCACCTGAACATAACTTTCCAACTTCTACATTTTATTCACTAGCTGATGAAGACAGTGGGCCAAAAAAACCTTCTCTACCACCCTTTCCCCCTGTTACATCCCTTTTCTTGCAACTATGTACTTTTATTCTGAGATCCCTCTGCTCTACAACACTACCCAGCTAACTACCATTCACGGTGAAGATCATGCCCTGGCTTGTCTTCCCTAATTTAAAATCTCACACATCTGCAAGAAACACTATTTGAAATTTCTCAGGCCACTTTCCAATTTGAAAAAGTTCCTACTTAATCCTTGCCAACCATTTTCAATGCCTGTGATACCGCCTACTTTAGTGTCAACTGCAAACTTTTACATTAGTCCCTTACATTCTCAGGCAACTCATTGACACAGATGACAAACAACAATGAGCGCAGCACCAATCCCTGAGACAGACCACCACTCCTTGACCAATGAACGAAACTGTACCATATGCCTCTTTATAACTGTCCACTGCCGTTATCACCTTCAGAGAGCTGTGAACCTGGATCGCAAGATAATAATAATAATAATAATATTCATTTATTGTCATTGCAACGAGTACAACGAAATTAAAAAATAGCCAATCCTGACGGTGCGTACAAACATATATGCAATAAATGCAAAAACAAATAAATACATAAATACAATTAAATACAATTATATTAAGTACAAGATTTTTTAACGGTGTTGCCTAGTGCAAAGGTAGTGTTCAGTTCTCGTATGGCCCTGGGGTAAAAACTGTTCTTAAGTCTGTTTGTTCGGGATTTGATCGACCTGAAACGTCGACCAGAGGGCAGATGAACAAACAGACGGTGGCCGGGGTGGGATGGATCTTTTATTATTTTGCCTGCTCTACTGAGGCAGCGTAGGCTGAACAGGTGCTCCAGGGAGGGCAGTGAGCAGCCGATGATCTTCTGGGCCGTCGTGATGACCCTCTGAAGGGCCTTCCTGTCCTTTTCTGAGCAGCTGGCATACCATGTGGTTATACAGTATGCCAGCACACTCTCGATGGAGCAGCGATAGAAGGACATGAGCTTCTCCTGCAGGTTGGTTTTCCTGAGGATCCTCAGGAAGTGGAGTCTCTGCTGTGCCTTCTTTACTGTGGTGATGGTGTTGGTAGACCAGGTAAGATCCTCTGCGATGTGCGTACCCAGGAACCTGAAAGCTGGTACCCTTTCCACACAGACCCCATTGATGTAGAGTGGGTCGTAGTCTACACTGGTTTTTCTAAAGTCAATTATAAGTTCCTTTGTTTTGGAGGAGTTCAGGACCAGATTGTTCACTGAACACCATGCTGCCAGCCTTTGGATTTCATCCCTATAGGCTGTCTCATCTCCTTCTGAGATGAGTCCAACCACAGTCGTGTCATCCGCGAACTTGATGATGGTGTTGGTGGGATGGGTGGGGGCGCAGTCGTGAGTGTAGAGGGAGTAAAGGATGGGGCTCAACACACAGCCCTGTGGTGAGCCGGTGCTCAGTGTAATGGTGGAGGAGAGGTGAGGGCCTATTTTGACGGTCTGGGGGCGGTTGGTCAGGAAGTCCTTGATCCATTGGCAGATGGTTTGGGAAAATCCAAGGTCGGAAAGTTTGGTGACCAGTCTGCTCGGGATGACCGTGTTAAAGGCAGAGCTGAAGTCGAGGAAGAGCATCCTCACATAGCTCCCCTGGTGTTCAAGGTGGGTCAGTGCAGTGTGAAGAGCAGTGTCGATGGCATCCCCTGTAGACCTATTTGCTCTGTAGGCAAACTGGTGTGGGTCGAAGGTGGGTGGGAGGCTGGCTTTGATGTGCTGCAGGACCAGTCTCTCGAAGCACTTTGTGATGACCGGTGTGAGTGCTACCGGACGGTAGTCGTTAAGACCGCTGATGACAGACTTTTTCGGCAGTGGGATGATTGTGGCGGACTTCAGGCAGGGAGGGATGGTGGATTTTAAAAGGGACAGGTTGAAGATTTTTGTGAAGACCTCAGATAATTGGTCTGCACATTCCCTCAGCACTCTGCCCGTCACACCATCGGGGCCTGCAGCTTTCCTGGGATTCACTGCTCTGAGCACGCGCTTAACATCATACTCCTGCACAGTGAAGGTGTTGCTGTCAGGTGCTGGAGAGGGTGTTATGTCTGCCACTGTAGCTTTCACCTCGAAACGAGCAAAGAAACAGTTAAGTTCCTCTGCCAGCGAGGCGTCGCCGTCGGCAGTCGTGCGGTTGCTGGTCTTGTAGTTGGTGATGTGCTGGATGCCTTGCCATACCCGCCGTGGGTCATTGTTGGAAAAGTGGTCCTCAATCTTCCTCTTGTAGGACGCTTTGGCATCCTTGATGCCTCTCTTCAGGTTGGTTCTAGCAGCACTGTATAGAGCTCTATCACTAGACCTGAAGGCGGTGTTACGGTCCTTGAGGAGAGACCTGACATCCTTTGTCATCCAGGGTTTTTGATTGGGATACAACCGGATGCGTTTGTCGACGGTGACATTGTCAACACAGTTTTGGATGTAGCAAAGTACAGTTGATGTGTACTCCTCCAAGTCCTGATCCTCAAAAATATCCCAGTTGGTCCTTTCGAAGCAATCCTGCAGCTGCGAGGAAGCTCCTTCAGGCCATGTCTTAACAGTCTTTATGGTGACTGGAGCTTTCCTCCTGAGTGGGGTGTATGCTGGAGTTAGGAATATGGACAGGTGATCTGACTGCCCCAGGTGTGGTAGTGGTGCTGACCTGAAACCCTTCTTAATATTTGAGTAAACCTTGTCTAGTGTGTTTTTCCCCCTGGTAGCACATCTTATGTGTTGTTCAAGTTTCGGGAGAACTGACTTTAGGTCTGCATGGTTGAAGTCCCCGGCTATGATGTGGGCTGCTTCTGGATATGTGCTCTGTTGTGAGTTTATTGCACCGAGCAGGTAGCCTAAAGCTGTGCTAGCGTTAGCATTCGGTGGGATGTAGACTGCTGTTACTATAACCCCTGTAAATTCACGAGGAAGGTAAAAAGGCCTGCATTTAACTGTTAGGGACTCCAGATCAGGAGAACAGTGGCTATCTATGATTTGGATGTTAGTGCACCAGCTGTTGTGCACGTAAATGCATAACCCCCCCCCCCTTGCTCTTACCGGAGTCGATGTTTCTGTCCCAACGAAACGCTGTACGCCCGGCTAGCTCAATGGCTCCATCTGGGATAAGTGGATGAAGCCATGTCTCTGTTACTAAGAGAATGCAACAGTCCTCCACGAGTTTGTTTCCTGATATCTGTAGTTTTAGTTCGTCCATTTTGTTGATGATGGATCTGGCGTTGGTGAGAAACATGCTGGGTAGCGGTGGTTTGTGTGGCTGTCTCTTTAGCTTGGCAAGTATACTGGACCGGCATCCTCGCTTTTGCTTCCTGTTTCTCCTCCGCCTGCGACGCCTGTTCGCGCCGACAACTATCCACGGAGCGCCCGGTGTCCTGGCTATCTCTTCCGGTATATTTCGCGGGTGTGGAAATTCGCGCACAAGGTCCCGATTGCACTGGAATCCTATGATCAGAAGATCCTTTCGGTTGTAGGTAGGATTTGCCTGATTTGCCTGGTTTGCATGACTAAAATTGACTAACAGACATAACACAGATAACACACATAAAACGCACCGAAAGGGAGAGCTGTGAGCCGCTGCGTCCGTGCGCGCCGCCATCTTGAAGATACTTTTATACATCACTGCTGTTAAGGGTCATGCCTTTAATTGTATATTTTGCACTCACATTTGACCACCCAACATGTCACACTTGCTCAGAATAATTTGCATCTGTGATTTTCCCCACACGTCCCATCTCCCTACTTGATCTATACGCCACTGAATACTGAGACAGCCTCCCTCACATTCCACAACCCCAGAAATCTTGGTGTCATCCGCAAACTTACAAAGCAACCCGTGTATATTCACGCCCAAGTCATTTATGTGTATCACAAACAGTAGAGGTCCCAGCACAGATCCCTGTATATCACTACTGGTCACAGACCTCCAGCCTGAATATTGCCCTTCCACCACAACCCTCTTTTTTCTATCATTCAGACAGTTTTGAATTCATGCGACCAAGTCACTGTTAACTGCCTTCACCTCCTGGATCGGTCTACCATGGGAGACTTTGTCAAAGGTCCGGATAAGCAGTGATATTATCAGTGTGGTCAGTGATGGGTCTGGATAAGCAGTGACATTATCAGTGTGGTCAGTGATGGGTCTGGATAAGCAGTGACATTATCAGTGTGGTCAGTGATGGGTCTGGATAAGCAGTAATATCATTGTGGTCAGTAATGGCTCTGGATCAGCAGTGACATTATCAGCGTGGTCAATGATGGGTCTGGATAAGCAGTGACATTATCAGTGTGGTCAGAGGTAGGTCTGGATAAGCAGTGACAATTTCAGTAATTAATCTCATCTATAATGAGCTCTCACTGCATCTTGTTGTTCTATCCACGTTGGCGGGTGCAGACATATTTATTTGTTATTTTCACTTTAATAGGCAGCGGTGATAATGAGTCAATAACTTTCTGCTAGATACGATTGAAAGAATAACACATTATGCGTCTCTCCCAACACACGTCACTCTCTCTCTCTCTCTCTCTCCCTCCTCCCGTTCTCTGTCCTCTCTCTCTCCCCACTTTTCCGATTCTGCTTTCCCACCTCCTCCCCCCTCTCCACACTCCAACCCACTCTCTCCCCACTCTCCCCTCTGTCTTGCCACACTCCTCCAATCTCTCTCCCCATACACATCCCCCTCTCTCTCCGCACACCCTCTCTCCCCACTCTCCTCCCACTCTCCATCCCCACACTCCTACATTCTCCCCACACACTCACCACTCCTCCCATTCTTTTCCCCACACTCCTCCTCCTCTCTCCCCCACATGCCTCTCCATCTCTCTCCCCACGCACATGCCCCTCTCTACACACACTCCTACCCCTCACATTCCCCACACTCCCCCTATCTCTCCCAATGCTCCACCGCACTCTCTCTTACCACTCTTCTCATTCCCATACTACCCCTCTCTCTCCCACACACCTCCTCCACTCCCCAATACTCCCCCTGTTTGTCATAAGGTCATAACTGATAGTAGAATTAGAGAGGGGGAGAGAGAGAGAGCTTTGTGTTACAGAGAGGGGGTATGGGGGAGAGGGGGGAGGGGAGAGAGGGAGGAGAGGGGGAGAGAGTACAGGAGAGGAGAGAGAGAGGTGGGTCTCCATAGAGTGTTTCCCTTTGTGCGTCGATAAGGCCTTTAATGAACCGACTTGTTAGATGGAACCGCCTCTGATATCCGAGCTGGTTTACTTTGTGTCTGTGCCTATATGAGGAAAGTCAGATATCGGCTACAAGTCTCGCACACATAAAACAGAATGTCCTCGTAAACACAGGGTGGTGGGTGTATAGAACGGGCTGCCAGAGGCAAGTACTAGTGCAACGTTTAAGAAACATTTAGACATGTACGTGGATGGGACGGGTTGAGAGGGATATGGGCCAAAGCGGGCAGGTAGGACTGGGATAGAAGGGGCAAGTTGCACTGGAGTGGGCGAGTTGGGCCGGATATTTCCGTGCTGCATGACTCCATGACGCTGTGACTTTTAAATGTATTCTTATATAGTACACGGGGGAGAGAAAGAGGGGGAGAGAGAGGGGAGAGAGAGAGAGAGCGGGGAGGGAGGGGAGGGAGAGAGAGGGGGTAATAAATATTAGCTTAATATATTGTAAATTTTGTTCTCAAATGGATGGGGGGACATGGTATCAAATATTGGTTTAGTTTATTATTGTAAATTTATGAAAATGAAGTGGAGAGGGGGAGAGAGAGAGGGGGAGAGGGGAATGAGAGACGGGGAGAGACTGAAGGAAGGGAGAGAGTGGGGTGAGAGAGAGAGAGGGGTAAGATAGAGGGAGGATAGAGTGAGGGAAGTGAGAGAGAGGTGAGATAGAGGGGGAAGAGAGAAGGGGAGAAAGGGAGAGAGAGAGAGGGGGAGAGAAAGGAGGAAGAGGGGAGACTTTAGTTTTTATTTTAACTTATTTTATTTTATTTAGTCAAAAGAGATGAGAGAGAGAAATGGGGTGAGGGGAAGAGAGAGAGAGAGAGAGAGAGGGGGAGAGAGAGGTGGAGAGACTGGGGAAGAGAGAGAGACTGGGGAGAAAAGGGAGAGAGGGAGAGGGCAGAGAGAGGGGGAAAGAGAGGAGAGGTCGGGAGAGGGAGGGGAGGGGAGAGTGGGGAGAGAGAGAGTGGGGAGTTGGTCTCAAATATTAGTTTAGTTTAATTGATTATTGTAAATGTAGTCTTATAAAATGGGGGGTTGTAGAGAAAGAGGGGAGAGAGAGTGAGGGGGAAGGAAGGGGAGGGAGACAGAGTGGGTAACACATATTTGTTTAATTTATTGTTGAATTTATTATAAAATGGAATGCGAGAAAGAATATCAAATATTAGTTTAGTTTATTATTGTGAATTAATTTATTATTGTGAGGGGGAGGGGGAGAGAAAGGGGAGAGTTTATTATTAGTTTAGAAACATAGAAACGTAGAAAATAGGTGCAGGAGGAAGCCATTTGGCCCTTCGTGCCAACACCGCCATTATCTGTTTCTATAAGATCCCCTCTCATCCTACTAAACTCCAGTGAATACAAGCCCAGTCGCTCCATTCTTTCGTCATATGACAGTCCCGCCATCCTGGGAATTAACCTCGCGAACCTGCGCTGCATTCCCTCAATTGCAAGAATGTCCTTCCACAAATTGGGAGACCAAATGTGCACACAATACCTCAGATGTGGTCTCACCAGGGCCCTGTACAACTGCAGAAGGATCTCTTTGCTCCTGTACTCAAATCCTCTCGTTGCGAAGGCTAACATGCCATTAGCTTTCTTCATTGCCCTGCTATACCTGCATGCTTACTTTTAGTGACTGATCTACAAGGATTCACAGGTCTTGTTGCACTTCCCCTTTTCATAATCGGACACCATTCAGATAATAATCTGCCTTCTTGTTCTTGCCACCAAAGTGGATAACCTCACATTTATCCACATTACACTGCATCTGCCCACTCACCCAACCTATACAAGTCACCCTGCATCCTCATAGCATCTTTTTCACAGTTCATCATGCCACCCAGCTTTGTGTCATCTGCAAATCTGCTTATGTTACTTTTTATTCCTTCATCAAAATCATCTATATATGGATTGTAAATGGCTGCGGTCCCAGAACCGAGCCTTGCGGTACCCCATTAGTCACTGCCTGCCATTGCGAAAGGGACCCATTAATTCCTACTCTTTGTTTCCTATCTGCCAACCAATTTTCTATCCATGTCAATACACTGCCCCCTATACTACGTGCTCTAATTTTGCCCACTCATCTCCTGATTGCCCACTAATTGGCCACTAACCAGTGTCCTCATGTACCTGTCCAAATGTCGTAGTGTTATTACTATTGCACTCCCTATGATACTGTGCACCTCCATGAGATCACTGCTCTCTCTACTGAGCTCCATGGAATAAAGTCCTGGCGTGTCCAGCCTTTCCCTCGAGCTCCGAACCTTGTCTCCGGGCAACTTGTTCGATAATATATTCAGCGCTCTTTACAAATTAGTGGCATATTGCCCAAACACGGTGGCTAAAAATATGCACATTACTCCAAGTGCGTCCTCACTAACGTCTTGTCCAACTGAACATAACTTTCCAACTTTTAAATTTTATTCACTGGCTGATGAAGACAGTTCGCCAAAAAAACCTTCTCCACCATCCTATCCCCCTGTTACGTCCCTTTTTTTGCAACTATGTACTTTTGTTCTGCGATCCCTCTGCTCTACAACACTCCCCAGCGAACTATCATTCACGGTGAAGATCATGCCCTGGTCTGACTTCCCAAAATTTAAACCTCACACTTACCTGCAACAAACACCATTTGCTATTTCTCAGCTCACTTTCCAATCTGAAAAAGTTCCTGCTTTAATTCTTGCTCACCATTTTCACTGACTGTGATATCACAGGGGGGAGATAAAAAGGCGAAAGAGAGAGGGGGTGAGAGAGAGAGGGTGAGAGAAAGATTGAGAGAGGGTGAGAGAGAGGGGAGAGAGAAAGAGAGAGAAAGGGTGGAGAGGGAGAGTGATAGGGTAGAAAGAGGGGGAGAGGGGGTATCAAATATTAGTTGTTTAATTTATTATTTTTAATGTTTTCTTATACAGTGGAGGGGGGAGAGAAAGAGGAGAGAGAGAGAGAGGGAGAGGGAGAGATAGGGAGGGGAGGGGGAGAGAGGGGATAACAAATATTAGCTTAATATATTGTAAATTTTATTATAAAGTGGAGGGGGGCAGGGTATCAAATATTAATATAGTTTAATTTAGTTTAGTATATTTAGTCAAAAGGGATGAGAGGGAGATGGGGTGAATGTGTGAGAGAGAGAAGGGGAGAGAGAGAGGGTGTGGAATGTTTGGTATATTAGTTTAGTTTCTGCGCTATATCCCTAAATTAATAAATCTGTGAACGGGCGATCGCTGGTCGGAACGGACTCGGTGGGCTGAATGGCCTGTTTCCGTGCTGCATCTGAAATAAAAAGGGAAAAG
>NW_027601793.1:0-65000 GCF_053455715.1 Rhinoraja longicauda
CCCCCCTTCCCTCCCTCCTCCCAAATCCCTCCCCCTACCCCTTCTCCTCCCCCCCTTCCCCTCCCTCCCCCACTCCATCCCCCTCAACCCCCCTTATCCTCCCTCCTCCCTCCCTCCCTCCCTCCCTCCCTCCCTCCCTCCCTCCCTCCCTCCCTCCCTCCCTCCCTCCCTCCCTCCCTCCCTCGGAGATAGATTTAAACTTTAAAATGTGAATAATTTTAGAAATATAACACCAATTTCAATGAAACTTCTTCCATTGGCACCAAAGGGATGACTGCTGAGTTACTCCAGTAGTTTGTGATACCTTCGATTTGTACCAGCATCTGCAGTTATTTCCCTACACCAAAGGGACGACGGTGAATAAAATGGGCCTAAAATTGTCACGCTATCGTGTCCCTTTTTGGCTGTAGTTCAGGAACAAACAAACAAACAAACAAACGAGAGATTTGGTATATAGATGGGATCATCCCCCGGCCTACTGCACTCGGACTCCAATAAAGTCCTAATGTGTAGGAGCTGCAGATGCTGGTTTATACTGAAGATAGACAGAATGCTGAGATAAAGTCCTAACCTGCCCAACCCTTTCCCTTTTGCACAGGCCCTCGAGTCCAGGCTGAATTTAAAGAGAGACACAAAGTTCTGGAATAACTCAGCGGATCAGGCAGCATCTCTGGAGAACATGGTGAGGTGACATTTCGAGTCGGGACACATTCTTCAGACCCAACATCTGCAGTTCCTTTTTATTAAATTATAATTTAAGGACTGTCTATTTCAGTTGCACTCACACACCACTGACTTTCTGCAACTTAAACTCGTGAGAAAAATTAAAATGCTCAGGTAAAGTTGGAAGGTATTGTAAATGCAGAAATAATGCTTTGAATCCAACCAATATTTGTAGCTCTGTATTTAGTTCTTCTACATGAATTATAGTTTAGAGATACAGCACTGAAACAGGCCCCTCGGCCCACCAGGTCCGGGCTGACCAGCGATCCCCACACATTAACACCGCTCTGTACACACGAGGGACAATTTACAATTTTACCAAGCCAATCAACCTACAAGCCTGCACATCTTTAGAGGGAGGGAAGAAAATGGAGCACCTGGGGAAAACCCACGCAGGTCACGGGGAGAACGTGCAAACTCCGTACGGACAAGCGCCCGCAGTCAGGATCGAACCTGGGTCTCTGGCGCTGTAAGGCAGCAAATCTACTACTGCGCCACCGTGCCACTAGAGATAGGTAAAATTCTACACATCAAGCTAGTGGCCGTCTGTAAATAAGATGACAATAGTTTCATTCATTTGGTCACTGAATCTCCATGTTGTCCACAGCTGGCTATAAATTACCCCTCGTTCTTTCGACCATAATCTCACCTGTTACATGGGAACATCCCTTCCTCCTGCAGAGATCGAGCCTGAGGTTTAACTCCAGATTAGTCCTGCAATAAATGGGGATTAATTTTCCTGGCTTGACATCACAGGGGCGAGAACAGAGCAAAGCAATTTTGCTTGCGAGGAACCTGCCAGGCTAACCTTGTGAGTTTTACCATAACAAGAGCTTTCCTGTCTATTTGTAGGCAAGATTGCCCTTGAAAAGAACAACAGCCATGCTCGCTTCCTGAGAAGATTGCAGAGATTCGGTTTAGTTTAGTTTAGTTTAGTTTAGTTTAGTTTAGTTTAGTTTAGTTTAGTTTAGTTTAGTTTAGTTTAGTTTAGTTTAGTTTAGTTTAGTTTAGTTTAGTTTAGTTTAGTTTAGTTTAGTTTAGTTTAGTTTACTTTAGTTAGTTTAGATACAGCGCGGTAACGGGCACTTCGGCCCACCGATTCCGTGCCGAACAGCGATTCCCGTGCACTGACAATATCCTACACCCACTAGGGACATTTTACAATTTTACCAAGCCAATTAACCTACAAACCTGTACGCGTTTGGAGCGTTGGAGGAAATTGGAGAAAACCCACAGGTCATGGGGAGAAGCCGGGCATCTGGCGCTGTAAGGCAGCAACTCTACCGCTGCGCCACTGACTCTGCTGACTCTCGAACATCTACAGGTGTACGGTGGAGAGCATCTTGACCGGTTGCATCACGGCCTGGTTTGCTAACCCGAATGCCCAAGAGCAAAGAAAATTGCAAAAAAAAGGTGAACACTGCCCGGTCCATCACGGGTTCTGACCTCCCCACCATCGAAGGCATTTACAGGAGTTGCTGCCTCAAAGAGGCAACCAGCATCATCAGAGACCCCCACCACCCTGGCCACACTCTCATTTCACCATCGGGAAGAAGATGTAGGAGCCTGAAAACCATAACGTCCAGGTTCAGAAA
Source organism: Rhinoraja longicauda (assembly GCF_053455715.1). NCBI lineage: Eukaryota > Metazoa > Chordata > Chondrichthyes > Rajiformes > Arhynchobatidae > Rhinoraja > Rhinoraja longicauda. The sequence continues at coordinate 2,319 of NW_027601793.1, forward strand.
CAGCTTCGTCCCTACAGCCATCAGGCTATTAAACACTACAACCTTCATATAAGCTCTAAGTACATAGATATGGAGACATTGCTTTGGTCTTTTTCCGCTATTATTGTTTGTTTGCTTTTATATGTATGTATGTATGTATGTATGTATGTATGTATGTATGTATGTATGTATGTATGTATGTATGTATGTATGTATGTATGTATGTATGTATGTATGTATGTATGTATGTGTGTGTATATGTTTATACAACCCTCGTCTTTCCTTGGGTTCTCCTCAAAATTTATTTTGCATAGGCTCATATGTATTTTTACATAAAATATCATACGTATTTTAGACTTCAGACTTTAGAGATATAGGTCCTTCGGCCCACCGGGTCCGTGCCGACCCGTGATCAACACGTGCACTTCCACTATTCTACACACTGGGCACAATTTTACTGAAGCCAATTAACCTTGTGTGCACTGGAATTTAGAAGGATGAGAGGGGATCTTATTGAAACATATAAGATTATTAAAGGATTGGACATGCTAGAGGCAGGAAACATGTTCCCAATGTTGGGGGAGTCCACAGTTTAAGAATAAGGGGTAGGCCATTTAGAGCGGAGATGAGGAAAAACGTTTTCACTCAGAGAGTTGTAAATCTGTGGAATTCTCTGCCTCAGAAGGCAGTGGAGGCCAATTCTCTGGATGCTTTCAAGAGAGAGTTAGATAGAGCTCTTAATGATAGTGGAGTCAGGGGGTATGGGGAGGGGGCAGGAACGGGGTACTGATTGTGAATGATCAGCCATGATCACATTGAATGGCGGTGCTGGTTCGAAGGGCCGAATGGCCTACTCCTGCACCTATTGTCTATTGTCTATAGTCTATTGCCTATAACCTACAAACCTACTCGTCTTAAAATGTGGCACCCAGAACTGAACACAAAACCTCAGCTGCACTTCACAATACTTTAACAAACTATTGTTTCAGAAAGATAGGCACAAAGTGTTGGAGTGACACATTGGGTCAGTCGGCATCTCTGTAAAAAAAGGATGGGTGACGTTTCGGGTCGTGGCCCTTCTTTACACACTTCAGAAATATTGTTTTAGAAATATTTTTTGATGAATTCAATCACCAAATCATTGATAAAGTCTTGAATCACGCATAACAAAAAAACGAACCTTGATTGAGTTAGTCTCTGTAAATCAAAGGTCTGTGCAAAAATGCCAAAGTATGGTCATTTTTGTTGTGACAATTGACATATCAGGGACAAGTCTGAAGAAGGTTCTCCACGCAAAATGTCACCGATTCCTTCTCTCCAGAGATGCTGCCTGGCCCACTGAGTTACTCCAGCTTTTTGTGTCCGTCTTCTGTTTAAACTAGCACCTGCAGTTCCTCCCTTCGTACCTAGATTTGGTTTGGCTGGAAAAAAAATTACTTCATTGCGAGACAAAGGGAAAGCGGATCTTACCATTGCTGGTGAACTGGATGCAAACTCAGATCTGAGACAGTGCAAGTTTTAACAGGTGGCAATAACTAGTCTTCCAAGGTTTTTCTTATCTCTTCCTTCAAACCCTGCAGAGATAACACATTGGAATCATGTATTTTGACAGTGACTAAGAAGCTAATAAATAAGCAGGAGATGAGTGATGCAGCTTTAAAGAGCTCTTTGCATTTGACATCAGGATATTACACAGAGAATCAGTATTGTTTTATGATTGTCTCATAAAATTTATATAGCTCACTGTTAGAATAATCAGTTCAATCCAACCAAAATATGTACCAAGAACATCGATTCAGCTCTGATCAATATAATTTTAGTTTAGTTTAGAGATACAGCGTGGAATCAGGCCCTTCGGCCCATCGAGATCGCGCCGACCAGCGATTCCCGCACATTAACGCTATCCTACACACACTAGGGACAATTTACACATACGCCAAGCCAATTAACCTACAAGCCTGTGCATCTTTGGAGTGTGGGAGGAAACCGAAGATCTCGGAGAAAAACAAACGCAGTTCACGGGAACGTACAAACATCGTACAGACTGCACCCGTAGTCGGGATCGAACCTTGGTTTCCAGAGCTGCAAGCGCTGTAAGACAGCGACTCTACCGCTGCGCAACCGTGCCGCCCAATTGCAGTATCTTCAGTAGAATCTGTAAAAGAGGGTGGTTTCATTCGGAAAAAATATATACTGATCTGATTATTGTATTAATGTAAATGATTTAATTAAAGTGGAGACACAAAGTGCTGGAGTAACTCATCCAGGTCAGTCAGCATCCCTGGAGAACATGGATAGGTGGCGTTTCTGGTTGGGACCCTTCGTTCTTACCTTGAGGAGATTTTGCAGTGGTGGTGCTGTCAAAATGGGAGATGGGTCCTGACCCGAAAGGTCCTCTATCCATGTTCCGCAGGGATGCTGCCTGGCCTGCTGAGTTACTCCAGCATTTGGTGTCTTCCCTTGGTAAACCAGCATCTGCAGTTCCGCGTTTCCACATTTTGACCGCTCCACTGCGAAATCTCCTTCAGGTGTGGAAGAAAGTCCCCGACTTGAAACGTCACCAATCTGCAGCAGTTCCTTGCTTCTGCATTCATTAAAGGGGGAGTATGTGAGCTTTACCAAGAGAAACATTTCCAAAGACCAGAGGTATGATATATATTACAATAATATCTCTGTTGGAAAAAAACATTTATAGCAGATCCCATTTAATCAAATGATGGTGGATTTACATTCCATTGTAAGGATATAGATGGAGGTCAGATAGGACTTTAAGTAAACAATATTGAGGCCTAACCATAGCGATTCAGAAACTATGACAAGTGATAATGGAGCCAAACTGTGTAAATGAAGCCAATGTTGGCTTCTGGTTTAGTTTAGTTTATTATAGTTTAGAGATACAGAGCGGAAACAGGCCTTTCGGCCCACCGTGTTCGTGCAACCAACAATCATTTCCCCGGTGTGGGACAAATAAAGGAATATATTATTATTATTATTATATTATCCCCGCACACTAACACTCTCCCACACACACTAAGAACATTTTACAATTTTACCAAGCCAACGAGCCTGCACACCTGTACGTCTTTGGAGTGTGGGACGAACTGGAGATCCCGGAGGAAACCCACGTGGGTCACGGGGAGAGCGTACAAACTCCATGCAGACAAGCACCCGTGGCCAGGATGGAACCCAGGTCTCCGGTGCTGTGAGGCAGCAACTCTACCGCTGAGCCACCTGGTATTTAAAAACAATGGTGGATACTGTCCTGTCTATCTCTGTGACCTTGCGTATCTTCATGAAGTTTGTTGTCTTCTCACCAAAGAAAATCATAACCTTTAATATTAGGATTATGTTTATTTCCAAAGATCGACACAAAATGCTGAAGTAACTCAGCTGGACAGGTAGCATCCCCGGAGAGAAGGAACGGGGTGGCGTTTCGGGTCGAGACCCATCTTCAGTCCTACACATTATGTTTCTTCCAGCTGAAGACAAAATATGATGTGTTTTAGAGTTTGTTCTGTAAATGCTACCTGCAAATGGTTGTTTTGTACAGTCACAGCTTGACTGCATCATGCAGCTGTTTTTTAGACAAAGTTGTGTCAGGACAATTTCCGCACTGAAGTTGGACGTTCCTTTTGTGGTGCAGCAGAAGTCCCAGTAGCTTCACACAGCAACAGGGGATTCCCACCCTCACGTCAACGGTGAATCTCTAATGGAAGGCAGCGCTGTTGTGCTGAGACCATGAAGGAACGTTTAGATAGATTACAAAAATAACGGGGAAAATTTGCAGTCATTCCGAGAGCAGAACTAACAGAATTCACTGTTTGGTTTGGATTCGTTTTAGAGATACACGCGGAAACAGGTCCTTCGGCCCACTGAGTCTGCACCGACCAACAATCCTCGCACACTAATACTATCCGACACACAATCGAGACAGGTTACAATTTTACCAAGCTAATTAGCTTGTCAGTTTTTGGCGTGTGGGAGGAGGCTGAAGATCTCGGAGAAAACCCCTGCAGGTCACGGGGAGAACGTACAAACTCCGTACAGCCAAGCACCCGTGGTCAGGATCGAACTCGGGACTCTGGCGCTGTAAGGCAGTTGCTCTACCACTGCGCTACCGTGGAGCCCACGGTGTTATTCCTCCCTGACACATTCAGCAATCTTCTGGCATCTGCACTTGTGTGATTAAATGTGTACATCCGGCTCTCAGTTCCCACTCCATTACAGAGTGCACAGCTACAGTTAATATCAGGGTCGGTCAAAGCAGAATCACTGATTCTTAATTCAAACAGCTTGTACTTCATACCTTCTATTGAACTTTTACTTCATACCCTCTATTAAAACTCACTTGCTGGATGGACTGGAGTGCCCCTGATCCAGGTAAGCCCCAGGTAAGCCCCAGGTAAGCCCCAGGTAAGCCCCAGGTAAGCCCCAGGCCTCCTCTGTTGCCCTCGACCAGCTCGGCCCGCCAACCAATGTCCCTCTCCTGGCCTGACTGTTTCTATGTCCCGGGGGCGCCTCCCGCAGCCAGCCTTGCAGGTGCTGGAGGCAAGACCCTGGTACTCTAGTACAGCAGTTAGAGCAAAGGGGAAGACACAGAGTGCAGAATAAGTGGTAGCAGCAGAATTAGGCCATTCGGCCCATCAAATCTACTCCACCATTCAATCATGGCTGATCTATTTCTCCTAACCCCATTCTCCTGCCTTCTCCCCATAACCTCTGACATCCGCATTAATCAAGAATCTATCTATCTATCTATCTATCTATCTATCTATCTATCTATCTATCTATCTATCTATCTATCTATCTATCTATCTATCTATCTATCTATCTATCTATCTATCTATCTATCTATCTATCTATCTATCTATCTATCTATCTATCTATCTATCTATCTATCTATCTATCTATCTATCTATCTATCTATCTATCTATCTATCTATCTATCTATCTATCTGTCCGTCCGTCCGTCCGTCCGTCCGTCCGTCCGTCCGTCCGTCCGTCCGTCCGTCTGTCTGTCTGTCTATCTATCTATCTATCTATCTATCTATCTATCTATCTCTGAAATATATCCACTGACGGCCACAGCCGTCTGTGGCAAAGAATTCCACAGATTCACCACCCTCTGACTAAAGAAATCCCTCCTCATCTCCTTCCTAAAAGAGCGTCCTTTAATTCTGAGGCTGTGACCTCTAGTCCTAGACTCTCCCACTGGTGGAAACATCCTCTCCACAAACACTCTCTCCAAGCCTTTCACCAATCCTCTGAGTGCTGAGCTCTGTAGTTTAACTGCAATGATGCTTTATTGACACATGTACAGAGCTACAGTGAAATGCTTTGCTTTGCGTACGACCCGGTAAAATCACACGGCAGACCTCGCCTAGGCGGTACACGAGTGCCGCCACGTTTCTGTTGCCGACAAAGCTACACATCACCTCGTGTATTGCAGAATACCCGTCCTGTCCAAATTCCCAACTTGAGCATTGAATACAGAAGACGCACTCTGTTGATGAACGCTCTGCAACCACAATAACTTGGTACAATCTCTGTTATTCTTGTCGTCATAGCAATAGCATTGTGTTTTGGGGCTATGGTTTTAGTTGCACAGCGAGCCAAGACCTGAAACCTTTGCTTCCAGCGTCTTTTCTGGAACTCCAGCTCCAGCATCGAGCACCATGCCAAGTGAGGGTCTGACTCTGTTGAAATGATCGTCCTTCTATAAACAGCATCATCTTGCAAAGCTGTTTTAAATTGTGGTAATAGGTAAACAAACATCTTTTTGTATTGTGCAGCAGATCTTGTCAATAGACCCAATACATTTCATCTCCACGTGTCAGGCAGCAACTCTACTGCTGGGCCACCTTGCCGCTCGAACGGTGGCGCACCCTTACAGTGCCAGAGACCTGGGTTCGATCCTGACTACAGGTGCTGTCTGTATGTGAAGGGAGGAACTGCAGATGCTGGTTTGAACCGAAGACAGACACAAAAAGCTGGAGTAACTCAACGGATCAGCTCGCTGTCTTCCTGTGACTGCGTGCGCTTTCTCCGGGCGCTCGGGTTTCCTCCCACACTCCAAAGAGGTGCGGGTCTGTGGGTGAATTCGGCTTTGGTAAAATTGTATATCGTCCCCAGTGTGTAGGATTCAAGATTCAAGATTCAAGATTCAAGATTCAAGATTCAAGATTCAAGATTCAAGATTCAAGATTCAAGATATCTTTATTTGTCATCCTTTTGGACGAAATTTAGTCACCCACAGTCCAATAATAAAAGCAATAAAACAAACAAATTACACAACCCCACCCAGCGCACAAAAAAAGAAACATCCATCACAGTGAGTCTCCTCCAGTCCCCTCCTCACTGTGATGGAAGGCCACAATGTCTTTTCCCTTCCCCTGCCGTCTTCTCCCGCGGTCAGGCTGGTGTCGTTGCCACGTTCCAGGCCGCGCCGGCCGGTGAAAGGTCCGCAGCGGGCCGACCCAAGCCCCGCGATCCGGGGCGGGCAAACACGCTGCCGCTGCCGCTGTTGCTGCACGTCTGGGCGGTCGTGGCTCCCGACATTGAAGCCCCCGTCAAGCAGAGAAAAATCCCGCGGCCTTTTTCAGGCCGCGCCGAATGGTGAAATGTCCGCGGCGGGCCGACCCAAGCCCCGCGACCCAGGGCGGGCGAACACGCTGCCGCTGCCGGAGCTCCCGATGTCGGCATCCACGCGGCCTGAGCCTAAGGCTAGTCGCAGCCGCTCCCGCAGCCTCCGAGGACGGCCGGCTCCGCTGATGGTAAGCGGGCTCTGCGAACCAGAGCCCTGGAGGCTGCCAGCTCCAGGAGTTGGGCCGGTGGTAGGCCGCAGCAGGAACTGAGACACCACCCAGAATACAAAGGTCGGGTCTCCGTTCGGAAGGGACACCTATTACAATTTTACAGTTTCCCCCCTCCCCCCCACACCCACACATAATACACAAACACAAAAACACGACATCACATCGACAATTAAGACAAAAAAAACAACAAAACACAGAGACAAACGGACCGCAGGCAAGCCGCAGCTGCTAGGGCAGCGCCGCCATTTTGGGTAGTGCTAGTGTAGGGGCTGATCGCTGGTCGGTGTGGACTCTGATGGCCGAAAGGGCCTGTTTCCCCGCCTTAGAGTCTAACGCTAGTGAGGGCGCTCGGGGCAATGTTATGCCAGCTCTCGTGGCACCGCTGTTCCTCTTTGGCCTTTGCAGTCATCTCCAGAGGTGGAAAGCAATGCCGGAAACCTCTCTCTTTTCTTAACAATAGCGCCACAGAATTTATTGTGCTGAGGGAAATTGGAAACTAAAATTTATACCTGGTTGCAAAAAAACTTTACAAACTCGGTGAGAGTTCATATTACAGATTATTATTACGCACACAATGAGCGTTTGAAGGAAAATCTTGTAAACCTTCGGGGGGGGGGGGGGGGGGGAAGCGCGTGTCTCTCTGCCGACTCGGACGCAACACTAGATGTTCCCCTCGCTCGGTGGGAAAATAAATTGGAGCCCATTTTAGGTCTCAAGCTCCTGTTCAGTTCACCACACGCTGGCAATTGACAGGAAAGTAAGTCATTTGGCTCATCGTCCTTCACCAAATCGAAAGATTGCTTTCGATTTTACGAGAGCAATTTGGTGTGGAAACAAACTTCTGCTGTGAAAATATTTTATCAGTTCAAAAGCAATGGGTCTTTGCCACGCTTCACGCCAACATACACACAGGGCCAGCTCCAAAAATACTGCTCATTTGCACTTCTCTTTATTTTATTTGCGCAGTTATCTGAATGTTGCTCTTTTGCAACAAAAAAAAAACCACCGCATTTTTTGTATTGCAGATTGTGATCAGTTTTATTTCTCTCCTGGTGGTGGAAAAAAGCTGTAAAATGAACCTACCTGGTAATACTGAGTGGTGAGTTTAAACTTGGAAAAGAGGCATGCCTGTGGTTCGATGTGTAACTTATTAACACGGGCTCGGAAACTGGTCAGTCCCTGCAAAAACCTTTATGTTTCGAGAGAGAAATTTCCACAGGCTTAATCATGAAAGATTTATAATTTGGCTCTATAAGTTATATCGTTTTTTTGGGCTCGGCACGGCATATTGTCGATGCCTTACAGCGCTTACAGCGCCAGAGTCCGGGGTTTGATCCCGAGCGCTTGTCTGTATGGGGTTTGTACGTTCTCCCCCGTGACCTGCGTGGGTTTCATCACTCTTCTGCTGTTCCTCGGTTTCCTCCCGCACTCCAAAGACGTACAGGTTTGTGGGTTAATCGGCTTGGTATAAATGTAAATTGTCCCTAGTGTGTGTAGGGCAGTGCTAATGTGTGAGGATCGCTGGCCGTTGTGGACTCGGTGTACTGTAGTGTTTCCGCACTGCATCTCTGAACTAAACTAAATTAAATAAATCTATAGTTTGGATCACCGTGGGGTGGAAGCACAAAAAAGGGGCCCAGTGTGGGGAAATGGATGGGATGGAGGAGGAGGGTGGAAGGTGGGAATGGGGAGGGGGAGGGGGGGAGGAGAACAAAGGAGGACCTGGTGCGGGATACTTGGTAACGTTGTTGGCGCCCTTTACATGGTGACTCTTTGCATACCTTGGCTATGCAAAGCAAAGAATTTCATTGTGACTTTTGCAAAGTATTCACTTCATTTCAATTCAATAATGTTTGCATGTCAAGACTTATTTTTGTTTAAGTTTAGTTAAATTTAGTTTACTTATTTCAGTCTGAAGAAGGGTCTCGACCTGAAACGTCACCCATTCCTTCTCTCCAGAGATGCTGCCTGTCCCGCTGAGTTACTCCAGCATCTTCTGTCTATCTTGATTTAAACCATCATCTGCAGTTCTTTCGTACTTATTTTAGTTTAGTTTAAGTTGATTATTATTGTCACGTGCACTGAGGTACAGTGAAGAGCTTTTGTTTGCGTGATATCCATATTGGTTACAATCAAGCCATTCACAGAGTACAGATAATGTACCTAGGGGACAACATTTGGTGGGAGATAAAGTCCGATTAAAGATTATAGTAGTTCAAAGGTCTCCAATGAGGTAGATGGGAGGTCAGGATCGCACTCTGGCTGGTGAGAGGCCTGATAACAGCTGGGAAGATACTGTCCCTGAATCTGGAGGTGTGCGTTTTCAAACAACAATACCTTCTACCTGTTGGGAGAGGCGAGAAGATGGAGTAACGTTTGTCCTTGATCATGGCTATTATGATGATATGGGCCAAACGCAGGCAGGTGAGACTAGTGCAGATGGGACATGTTGGTCGGCGTGGGCAAGTTGGGCCTGTTTCCATGCTGTGTGACGCTATGACTCTAACTCTTATCGGCCATGGTCTGACTATGCATTCAAAATGAGCTTGTGTTACAACCCCTCGAGAGGCCAATGTATTTATTGCTCCAATACGTTTACCGGCTATTTTTATAATCTGCACTTACTGTTCCTGTTCTGGAAAGTTAAAGATTCTGGTGATGATTCAGCAAATATTCGTTGCCAGTTTCATGGCATTTAAGGCCAGGTAATTTCAGAAATGAGACCATTGTCAACCTATCCCCAGACTGGACCCATCATTTGAAGAGTAATGTGTTCACCTCCCGCAGACTCCAGTGCATCTGTACCAAATTCAGACTCCAGTGCATCTGTACCAAATTCATTCAAACTCCGGCCTTTTATTTTCAGAAATGTATTCCGCAGAATCTTACTAACTTTCGACTTTAGAGAAACGGTGTGGAAACAGGCCCTTCGGCCCATTGAGTCCACGCTGACCAGCATTTGAATCCCCCCTGTAGCAGCTGGGGAAACTTAAATTCAAGAAGTTAAATAAACTAGAAATAAAAAGGTTAATATCAGTGGTGACCTTGATATCGCTGAACTAGCTAAATAGAACTTAGTTTAGTTTAGTTTAGAGGCACAGTGTGGAAATATCCCCTTTGTAACCCATACAGTACGCACCGACCAACAATCATCTGTACACTAGTTCTGTGCTGCATCCTGGAGATAATTTACAGAATCCAATTAACCGACAAACCCGCGGGTCTTTGGAATGTGGGAGGAAACCGGAGAACCCGGAGAAAACCCACGTGGTCACAGGGAGAACGTACCAACTCCGTACAGACAAACACCTGTAGCCAGGATGGAACCCGGGTCTCTGGCGCTGTGAGGCAGCAACTCTACCATTGCGCCACCGTGCCATCACTGGGCAAGAATCTAGTTATGGGAACAATGATTTTTTTGGTTTTTTGTGCACAATATTTTTTTTTCATGATAATGTGATCCAGATTCCCTAAAAATGGGGGGGAATTGGATATCTGTTCACTTTTTTGAATACGTCGTTAATTCACGCAGGTGAATTTGTTAATGGCCCTGATTTGAATTTGTCCCGTAACCTAGGTGATTTATTCCTGCCTTTTATTACAAATTAAAAGATCATCTCAGTTTTATTTAGTTTATGGCTGATCTCCAGAGACTGAAAGACGGCTGGAATTCCTATTTATCAGGCTAAAGACATCCTCAGGTGCACGATCGAGCAAAATTCTGACTGGCGACTGGATCCTCTGCTAAAGAGACAAGCATCAGGCTACTAAACAGTATAACCTCCAAACAGGCTCCAAACTATGTAGACTTGGGGGCATTATTTTTGACTTTGCACTCTTATCGTTTGATTAGATCTCTTTTTGAGATACAGTGTGGAGACTGTCCCTTTGGACCACCAAGTCTGTGCCGACCAGCGAACACCCCGTACACTAGCACTATCTTACACATCAGGAACAATTTGCAATTTTACTGAAGCCAATTAACCTACAAACCTGGATGTCTTTGGAGTGTGGGAGGAAACTGGAGTACCGCCAGAGACCTGGGTTCGACCCTGGCTACAGGTGCTGTCTGCGTGGAGCTTGTACGTTCTCCCCGTGGCCGCGCCGTAAATATGTAAAGAAACTCCATCCAGACTGCGGGTTTTCTTCGAACAACAAAACAAGAAGGATCCCTAAACGTTACCCATCCATGTTCTCAGGAGATGCTGCCTGACCCGTTGAGTTACTCCAGCACTTTGTGCCTTTTTCTCCAGTGCAGTTTAGGATGACTGCACTGTGTCATTCAGTACCACACCAGCCATGGAGTCGGGTGAAACATAACAGGACCAGTGGGACTATGTCTGGGGTGACTGCAGATGCTGGTTTATTCTAAGGATAGACTCAAAAGACAATAGACAATAGACAATAGGTGCAGGAGGAGGCCATTCGGCCCTTCGAGCCACCACCGCCATTCAATGTGATCATGGCTGATCATTCTCAATCAGTACCCCGTTCCTGCCTTCTCCCCATACCCCTTGACTCCGCTATCCTTAAGAGCTCTATCTAGCTCTCTCTTGAATGCATTCAGAGAATTGGCCTCCACTGCCTTCTGAGGCAGAGAATTCCACAGATTCACAACTCTCTGACTGAAAAGGTTTTTCCTCATCTCAGTTCTAAATGGCCTACCCCTTATTCTTAAACTGTGGCCCACTTGTTCTGGACTCCCCCAACATTGGGAACATGTTTCCTGCCTCTAACGTGTCCAACCCCTCAATAATCTTATACATTTCGATAAGATCTCCTCTCATCCTTCTAAATTCCAGTGTATACAAGCCTAGTCGTTCCAGTGTTTCAACATATGATAGTCCCTCAAAACGCTGGAGAAACTCAGCGGGTCAGGCAGCATCTCTGGAAACAAAGAATAGGTGATGTTTCGGGTCAGAAACCTTCAAACTAAAAGTAGATGGGGTTTTTTATGGGGGAGTGGGGGTTTGGGAATTTTCTCTGTGCATTATTCATTCCTCCCCCCCCATCTTTACTTTCAGTCTGAAGAAGGGTACCAACCCGAAAACATCGCCTATTCTTTTCCTCCAGAGACGCTGCCTGGCCCGTTGAGTTGCTCCAGCACTTTCTGTCGGGGGCCAGTGGAAAGAAAGATGGCTGCAAAATTGAAACTAAAGGTTGGGGTGAAAGAGAGTCAAAGTAGCAAGTAGTGGGAAGTTGAACCTAGAAACGGAGCCATGTGGCATTCATTTCTGGCCGCCGCATAGATCACGCTGGAGATGGCTTCCAGGTGAAATAACACCAGGCATGAAATTGGACCAGGCATCTCTGTGCATTATTCATGTTAGTGCACCTAATGGTTTCATTATTCGCATCACACCCACCTCTGCCCGACCAAACTAAATCGAAACTAAAGGCTGCAACGTCCACCCGCCCTGGAACGAGTCTTCGTGAAGCTCATCACCCTCCTCACCACCGTCCTATGGGCGGCATGGCGGCGCAGCGGTAGAGTTGCTGCCTTCAGGACCGTTGCTACTCTTTTAAATCGAGGCTGAAGGCTATTCTGTTTGACGCTGCCTTTTATTAAATCAAATAATTACTCATTTCTCGCACTTCACTGTAACTTTTAATTTTGTATTTTAGATTTTTTAGATTTTTTTAGAGGTACAGCGCGGAAACAGGCACTTCGGCCCACCGGGTCCGTGCCGCCCAGCGATCCCCGCACACTAACACTATCCTACACACACTAGGGACAATTTTTTAAAAACATTTGCCCAGCCAATTAACCTACATACCTGTACGTCTTTGGAGTGTGGGAGGAAACGGAAGATCTTGGAGAAAACCCACGCAGGTCACGGGGAGAACGTACAAACTCCGTACAGACGGCGCCTGTAGTCAGGATAGAACCTGAGTCTCCGGTGCTGCATTCGCTATAAGGCAGCAACTCTACCGCTGCGCCACCATGCTGCCACCTGTCTTATTCTATTTTAGCTGGTTTTTATTTTCTATTCTCTTTGATGACTGTTTTTAATTGTTTTTAACTGATCTTTAATGTCTTATGTAAAGCACTTTGAATTGCCTTGTTGCTGAAATGTGCCATATAAATAAACTTGCCTTGCCTTGCCTTACATCGCCAGAGACCCGGGTTCGATCCTGGCTACTGTCAGTACGCCTGAGTTACTCCAGCTTTTCGTGTCTGTCTTCGACGCGCTTGCAAAGCCCTGTCGACAAGCAGAAGCGTGCCTTTGTGGACTAAGCAGGCTGAAACACCCACCATGCCTCAGTGCAGGGCTGCGCGTTCCAGCAGAAACAGGAATGGGAAGGGGCAGTACCCGATTCAGGACGTCCATTTGAATAAGCGCGCCTCGTCGGTTGCTGCGGTCAGGATGGGCTCTCTGTCAGAGTACGTCTCTGGCCTTCCGCCAAGCTCTGCTTCGGATTGCAGCAGCCCTGGCCCCAGAGACGACAGGCAGTCGCTCGGTGAACTGAAACATTTGGGAATAATCTAGCTCTGGTGCTTAAGAAACCAGTCAATGTTGTTTTGGTGACAGCAAGATCAATAAAGCAGAAGGGGGCGATTAATGTCGGACTGAGACCTGAAGTAATAAAATGCAACAGCCCTGTAGAAATCTATTATCTGCATTGGCAATTTGTCAGCACCATTGGGGAATATAAACGGTTCGTAAGAATCATTATTAAATACCTGGAACTGGAACAAAGCCAGAGTATAAATCTTTAAACATTCCCCTTCTAGATTGATACAATTTTTATATGGCTGCTTCCTGCATTTGCTTCATTGAAAATGACACTAATTGACTTCTGCGAAATAACTTTACGTCTTACTGAACTGACAGCTGTACTCTGAATGAGGAACAGAAGGCTCTTAACCATCCACTTTCATTCTCCGACCCATCTCCAGGGTGTATTTTGTGTTATATTGCGTTTCAGAAATGACGGACTCGATATGTAAGATATTTCACTGCCATCGGGTGGTTTGAGCTGATCATAAGGTCATAAGTGAAGGAATGGGTGATGTTTCGGGTCGAGACCCTTCAGTCTCAAGAAGGGTTTCGAGCCCCGAAACGTCACCCATTCCTTCTCTCCTGAGATGCTGCCTGACCTGCTGAGTTACTCCAGCATTTTGTGAAATAAATACCTTCGATTTGTACCAGCATCTGCAGTTATTTTCTTACATAAGGTCATAAGTGATAGGAGCAAAATTAGGCCATTCGGCCCATCAAGTCTATTCCGCCATTCAATCATGGCTGATCTATCTCTCTCTCTTGACCCCATTCTCTTGCCTTCTCCCCATCACCCCTGACACCCATACTAATCAAGAATCTATCTATCTCTGCTTTAAAAATATCCCGTGACTTGGCCTCCACAGGCTTCTGTGGCAAAGAATTCCACAGATTCACCACCCTCTGATGAAAGAAATTCCTCCTCAGCTCATACCTAAAGGAACGATCGTAAAAAATTGAGGCTATGATCTCTGATTCTAGACTCTCCCACTAGTGGAAACATCCTCTCCACATCCACTCTATCCAGGCCTTTCACTATTCGGTAAGTTTCAATGAGGTCCACTCTCATTCTTCTAAACTCCAGCGAGTACAGGCCCAGTGCAGTCAGACATGCTCTTTTTAATTGCAGTCCTCTCAACCATTGACAGACACAAAATTTTGGACCAACTCAACGGGACAGGCAGCATCTCTGAATAGAAGGAATGGGTGACGATTCAGGTTGAGACCCTTCAGTCTCGACCCGAAACGTCACCCATTCCTTCTCTCCAGAGTTGCCGCCTGTCCCGCTGAGTTACTCCAGCATTTTGTGTCTATCTTCGGTGTAAACCAACATCTGCAGTTCCATCCGACACCTCCCAACCATTGTTTGGCTTTCTGCTGGAAGTTAACAGGCGTTTCTTACACTAATGTTCGAGTATATACGCAGTCAAAATGTTTTTGCTGGTTTTAAGAAGATAAGGCTCATTTCCAGTGCAGTAAAACATTATTCCATTTGGATATGTACATGGTGGAAATATCAAATTATTGTGATTGCACTTTGCTCCTTGTTTTCCTTATAATCCCCTTTATAGTAAATATTGTATGATGGAGAACATATTGACAGGTTGCATCACAGCCTGGTTCTGCAACTCGAACGCCCAGGAACGTAGGAGATTACAAAAACTGGTGAACACTGCCCGGTCCATCACAGGTACTGAACTGCCCACCATCGAAGGGATCTATAGGAGGTTTAGTTTAGTTTAGAGATACAGCGCGGAAACAGGCCTGTCGGCCGACCTAGTCAGCACCGACCAGCGATCCCCGCACACTAACACAACCCTACACGCACTAGGGACAATTTACATTTATAGCAAGCCAATTAACCTACAAACCTGTACGCCTTTGGAGTGTGGGAGGAAACCGAAGATCTCGGAGAAAACCCACGCAGGTCACGGGGAGAACGTACAAACTCTGTACAGACGGCGCCCGTAGTCGGGATTGAACCCGGGTTTCCGGCGCTGCATTCGCTGTAAGGCAGCAGCTCTACCGCTGCGCCACCGTGCCGCGAGCCAGCTTCATCAAGGACACACACCACCCTGGCCACGCTCTCATTTCACTCCTGCCAGCGGGAAGAAGGTACTGGAGTCTGAAAAACGTAACCAGCAGGTTCAGGAACAGCATCTTGCCAACAACCATCAGGCTATTGAACAGTAAAAACACCAACGGACGACTAACTGACTTTTTTTGCATGAGGGACTTTGGGCTTTTGATTTGTTTTGCGCTAATATTGTGTTTTAAAAAAAAAATTTTTTTGAACATTTAATTAATTTTATTATGTTATCTATCGTGTGCTGTGTCTGCAGACCTGTTATGCTGCTGTTAGTTAGGATTTCTTTGGTCCGTTTTGGTACATACTTGTTACGTCCCCTCTCTCTCCGTCCCTCCCCCACCCTAGTGCTAGTACTAGTAGTACTAGTTTCACTGTCGTCCTGCTGAGTTTCATTGTCTGTAACTCATTTTCACCTAGCCCACTGATAACAATGGTCTGTTTCCTTTATCACCGTTACTTTCTTGCATAACTTTCATTCATTTGTTTTCTATCTCTCTATATCACTGTCTATACCTCTTGTTTTCCCTCTCCCCTGACTCTCAAGCTGACGAAGAGGGGTCTCAACCTGAAATGAGATGCTGTCTGACCCGCTGAGTTACTCCAGCTTTTTTTGCGTCTATCTTGGACAATTAAATACGTTTGATACTTGACTCTCTTGACTCTTCAAATAAGCGAGACCTATATTTTGGACGGAAATGAAATTGCCACCTTGTGCTGCTCCACACATAGTTTCCCCATTGTGCTATATTCCAAGAGGCCGACAAGTCCCACCTAGCTGAAGCAAAGTGGTTTGTCCACAAGGCTAGAGGTGAATTCTTTTAAAGCAGAGGTTGACAGGTGCTTGATTAAGGGTGTGAAAGGTTACATGGCGAAAGGGGTTGAGAGGGAAAATTAGATCAGCTATGATTGAATGGCGAAGTAGACTCATTAGGCCGGATGGCCTAATTCTGCACCTATGACTTACAAACTGGGACCTTTAGGATTTGCCACACTGCCCTGGCTTTTTCAATGCATGGGGTAAATTGGAGGCCATTTTGGAACCCTTGCTTGAGGCTCCAACTATCCGGATTCACCAGTTCTCCCCGGGACCAATTAGTTTTCTCTCCGGGAAAGTAGTCCTCCGATTTTTAGCAAACCGGGTTGTGAAAGTGTTTAGAGGGATATGGGCCAAACACGGGCAGATGGGACTCGATTAGATGGGGAATCTTGGTCGGTATGGACGAGTTGGACTGAAGGGCCTGTCTCCATGCCGTATGGCTTTATGACAAATTCATAACTGGAGTTAAGCAAACAGAAAAAAAACCTGTGACTTTGATAATTAAGGAGAGACTGATATGAATCCGAGGTTTTAGTTCAGTTTAGTTTAGTTCAGTTTAGTTTAGTTTAGTTTAGTTTAGTTTAGTTTAGTTTAGTTTAGTTTAGTTTAGTTTAGTTTAGTTTAGTTTAGTTTAGTTTAGTTTAGTTTAGTTTAGTTTAGTTTAGTTTAGTTTAGTTTAGAGATACAGCATGGAAACAGGTCCTTTGGCCCACCGATTCCGCGCCGACCAGCGATCCCCGCACACTAGCACTACCTACAAACAAGCGACAATTTACAATCTTTACCAAAGCCAATTTATCTACAAACCTGTACGTCTTTGGAATGTGGGAGGAAACCTGAGCACTAGGAGAAAACCCACGAGGTCACGGCAAGAACGTGCAAACTCCAAACAGACAGCACCCGTGGTCAGGATCGAACCCGGGTCCCTGGCGTTGGGAGGCAGCAACTCTACCGCTGCGCCACCGTGCCGCCCCAGCCTGTTGCTCCCTGGCTCCAAGTAGATTTCCCTCAAGTGCTCCGATTTCTTCCCGCGTCCCAAAGACGTGCTGGCAAGTTCCGGGAAAGGGAACTTCAGAGATTTGTTCTGAGAGCCGACACAGACTAAACGGGCCAAATGGCCCCCCGACCTTGTAAGACAATTTGAGTAATAAAACTGGCAATAATAAAAAAAAGTACAGCGCTATTCAATTGTTTGTTCAGCAAGATTGAATAAATCACCAGCCATTAGCCATTATTTCCCATCTCGGGATTCATAAAGTGAATAAGTATGAGATGATTTAAAATGCCCCATAACTATCACTACTGAATCAGTGTCCCTCTACCCGTAAATATAAACCATCGGTGATAACATTTGTTCGGAAGGATAGAAGTTGGAAACTGGCTCAGGTCCAGACCACTTGCAATTCTTTGTCTGTTCCACAAGCCTTGGTTTCCAGCTGTACTGCCCCTGCTTCTTAATACCCAGGAAATAACAGACAAATTGCATTGACGCCTTCACACGATCTGCTTATAAGTCATGGTATCCTTGTGGGTTTAAGAGAATAAGACTCGGTTAACTTTTTACACACAGAAAAACGTTGAATTGTTACTGTACGCAGACTGGATTAACATTCTTAGTGACTTTGTCACACTATCATGTTCTTGCGGGTATCAGAGGTTACGGGGAGAAGGCAGGAGAATGGGGTTGGGAGGGAGGGATAGATCAGCCATGATCGAATGGCGGAGTAGACTTGATGGGCCGAATGGCCAAATTCTACTCCTACCCGTTATGGCCTTATGATCTATACAGGGGAGTGATTTTTAGGTACAGGCAAAATCAATGGCAAGGATTTCAGGGCCTATTCAATGCAGGATGAAAATTATATATGAAAATGAAAGCCAAGGGCTGCCAAATTTTTAGTAAATGAAAAGCAAATGTTCTTGTTGCATTTATTGCTTCCAGAAATAATCTGCATCCTATTGTCTTCCTCGGAAGAAATGCTTTTTTGACCTGGGTTGTTTTGAGAGGACATTATTCCTGGGCTTTTTTTTTCCCACTCATTTCTGGAGGCCCCTCGAACAGAGAGTTGGGTTGAAGAGTGCATGCAGTCGGCAGGGTTGTTACTCTGCTCCTGATTTGTAACCAGCTCTGCTTGTGCCTAATTCTAATTGTTAACGCTTACTTTCAGAGCTCGCTGGTGAAAAGTTGACGGAAAAGAGCGCTTTATCACAGTCTTCAATTTTTTAGTTTTAGAGATACAGGCCCTTCGGCCCACCGAGTCCGCACCGACCAGCGACCCCCGCATATCAACACTATCCTACACACACTCGGGGCAATGTTGACAATGACACCAACCCAATCAACCAACGTCTTTGGAGTCAGGGCGGAAATCGAAGATCTTGGGGAAGACCCACGCGGGTCACGGGGAGAACGTACAAACTCCGTACACCCACAGTCAGGATTGGACCCGTGCTGTAAGTCAGTAGCTCCACCGCTGTGCAACCATGCCGGTCTTCAGTCAATGCTCAGAAAACAAAACAGCCACAAAATTCTGTCACATCGACCATGTCTTTGTGAGCAATGCAATGGAATTAGACCACAGATGCTTTTACGGTTAAGTCAAGTCAAGTCAAGTCAATTTTATTTGTATAGCACATTTAAAAACAACCCACGTTGACCAAAGTGCTGTACATCTGATTAGGTACTAAGGAAAAAAATAAAACATACAGTAGCACGCAAACAGTTCACAGCGCCTCCTCAATGAGCCTCAAACGCTAGGGAGTAGAAATAGGTTTTGAGCCTGGACTTAAAGGAGTCGATGGAGGGGGCAGTTCTGATGGGGAGAGGGATGCTGTTCCACAGTCTAGGAGCTGCAACTGCAAAAGCGCGGTCACCCCTGAGCTTAAGCCTAGACCGCGGGATAGTGAGTAGCCCCAAGTCGGCCGACCTGAGGGACCTGGAGTTAGAGAGGGGGGTTAGAAGATTTTTGATTTAGGGGGGGGAATGTCCATTTAGGGCTTTATACGTGAATAGGAGGAGCTTGAAGTTGATTCTGTACCGTACAGGGAGCCAGTGGAGAGAGGCCAGAATCGGGGTGATGTGGTCCCTTTTACGGGTACCCGTCAGGAGTCTCGCTGCGGCGTTTTGGACCAGTTGCAGGCGGGACAGGGAAGATTGGCTGATCCCAGTGTATAGGGAGTTGCAGTCGTCTAGGCGGGAGGAAATGAAAGCGTGAATGATTTTTTCTGTGTCGTCGAATTGGAGGAAAGGTTTGATTTTAGCTATGGTTCGAAGTTGGAAGAAGCTGGCTTTTACCACAGCGTTGACTTGCTTATCAAATTTTAATGCAGAGTCAAATATCATGCCGAGGTTTTTGACATGCGGTTTGACTAGGCAGGATAAGACTGTTCCTGCACATTCTGGACACTGAACGTGAAAGGCTTTTGACACGAAACATTTGCTCGATTTCTCTTTCCACTCCTGAGCGTTCCAGCATTTCTGTTTTTATCTCGGTTAAAACTGAACTCAACCAAGAGTAAATGGAGTCAATGGAAGGGAGGTCGGTTTGTGCGATGGTCTGGGCTGTGTCCACAATTCTCTACAGTGCATTCTTAAATGCATTGTGGTGACAGCAATAGAGGGGAAAAAAAATTATATCAAAAAATACTTTATTCAAGTAATAAATATTTACAAAACATCTTCTTTTTTAACAACCTCATCCGACATTTCCGGAGGTTACACGTTCATTACAGGTATTCATTTCCA
The DNA here is from genome assembly GCF_053455715.1 of Rhinoraja longicauda. NCBI lineage: Eukaryota > Metazoa > Chordata > Chondrichthyes > Rajiformes > Arhynchobatidae > Rhinoraja > Rhinoraja longicauda. The sequence goes on from NW_027601793.1 coordinate 22,267, forward strand.
AATTTACACAGAAATTTACACAGTATCCCTTATTTGGAGGGGCGTCTCTCTCCACCACACCCTGCCCCCCATGTCCAGCAGCGGAAGGACCCTAGACTGTGGTCCTCCCCCACAGAGCCTTGGCGTTGGCTGCACCAAGCTTCAGTGCGTCCCTCAGCATTGATCAGCTCATTCACCACAGACAAGCATCGGTGGCATCACTTTGAGACCGCATTGTGGATATCTTTTTGTTTCTTTTCCTGGAAATATTATCTACCTTGATCCAAGTCTAAGCTGCTTGTTGGCCGACTGGTCGGTTTTATGGTGCTTCGCTGTAAATGTTTTTATTTATTATTACGCTTCCAAAGAAATGACAAATAGTGCGATTGTTCTCGATTTAACACGTTGTGATTTACCAGTGTTTGCACCATGCACTTCATGAGCCCCAGCAGGACTGTACTTCTTGTGGTGAAGTGCTCAGAATGATTCAGTATTTCCACTAAAAGCTACAAAATAATAAAAAAAGGATAAACAGGCTGCCGGCTGTGGTTCAATGCTAACATAGATCAGCCCGATTACAGTGCTACGTAACCTGCTAACCATATGGGCCACATGTACACCGTGAACGCCTGGATTGTAATCATGTATAGTCTTTTCACCGACTGGATAGCAGGCAACAGAAACCTTTCCACTGTACCTAGGTACACGTGACAACAATAAATCAAACTAAAAGTGAACTAAGTGCCTGGTTTCTGCTTTGTGACAGATAACCAGAAAGTCACAGCAAACCAATATTCTAGTTTAGCTTAGTTTAGTTTAGAGATATCGCGCGGAAACAGGTCCTTTGGCCCACTGAGTCCGCGCCGACCAGCGATCCCCGCACACTAACACTACCTTACACACACTAGGGACAATTTTACATTTACAGCAAGCCAATTAACTTAAAAACCTCAACGTCTTTGGAGTGTGGGTGGAAACAAGAGAAAACCCACGCAGGTCACGGGGAGAACGTACAAACTCCGTACAGACAGCACCCCTAGTCAGGATCGAACCAGGGTCTCTGGCGCTGTAAGGCAGCAACTCTACCACTGAGCCACCGCGCCGCCCGTCTTTCCACTGACTGGATAGCACGCTGCAAAAAGCTTTTCACTGCACCTCAGTACACGTGACAACCATATACTAAACTAAACTGAGTGCATGCTTTCTGCTTTACGCCACGTGACTGTAAAGTCAATGCAAACCAAAACTCTGCCGATGCTGAAATCAGAAACAAAAGCAGGAAATACTAGAAATACTCAGTAGGTCTGGCAGCACCTGTGGAAAGGGAAACTGATTGAATTTTCTGACAGAGTGTCTTCGTATAGATTCTGCCTGAACTTTTCAGTGTTTCCAGCATTCTTTGTTCAGCTAAAAGTCCATACTGCCATTTGAAAACCATGAAACATAGGAGAGGAATTAGGCCATTCGGCCCATCAAAGCTACTCCACCATTCTAGCATGGCTGATCTATTTTTCCCTCTCAACCACATTCTCCTGCCTTCTCCCTATATTTTCTCCCTGATATTTACTGCTCACCCTTTCTACCCAACCATTCAATTTAATTTGTGAAAGTAAATAATGGCGTTGAGGGTTAATTTACCACTGTAAGCTGATTTTATTGCATCAATAAATTTGGTTAAAGATTATTCACTGAATATGTATTTTATGATTCAGTTTAATTTGAAAATAGCCTCATTTATGAATCTTTTTTTTTGTTGCAAATTCACATTTTTGAAAGATTTGACTCAAAAAGTAGGTTGCATTGGTTATTCTTCACAACATAGCCTTGCAATTAGATTGTGGAAATGATTTACAAAGCATTGATTTAGACAACAATACAGAAGAAGGAAAAATAAGGGCAATGTGTAATGTCCTGACCACAGAATATTGAGTTAAGTAGGTTTGGGCTTATTATTGTCACGTGTACCGAGGTACAGTGAAAAGCTTTGTTTTACATGCTATTCAGTTACGCCATACATAGACACAGTCTGAATTCATTCAAGAGAGAGCTAGATAGAGCTCTTAAGTCTAGCGGAGTCAGGGGGTATGGGGAGAAGGCAGGAACGGGGTACTGATTGAGGATGTTCAGCCATGATTACATTGAATGGCGGTGCTGGCTTGAAGGGCCGAATGGCCTACTCCTGCACCTATTGTCTATTGTCTATTGTCAGTCCGTTTAAACTCAAGTGCAATAGAAAGAGCAATGGGGAAGATACAGAGTGCAGAATTGTGCGGCACGGTGGCGCAGCGGTAGAGTTGCTGCCTTACAGCGCTTTCAGCGCCAGAGATCTGGGTTCGATCCCCACTACTATTCTGGGTGCTGTCTGTACGGAGTTTGTATGTTGTCCCTGTGACCTGCGTGGGTTTTCCCTGAGTTCCTCGGTTTCCTCCCACACTCCAAAGATGTGCAGGTTTGTAGGTTAATTGGCTTGGTATAAATGTAACGGGTCCCCGGTGTGTGTAGGATGGGGTTAATGTGCGAGGAACGCTGGTCGGCGTGGACTCGGTGGGGCCGAAGGGCCTGTTTCCGCGCTGTACCTCTAAACTAAACTAAACAAAAATATATAAATGGTGCAAAAACGTATGACTATTGAATTTAATTTTTTTAAGTTTAATTAAAGCATGGTGCAAAGCTACCGAGATTAGCAGTAAACAAACAGCTATCACTATTGATGACTAATTAGGGGTGCGAGAGATTGCTTACATTTGGCTGAAATTGTTATTGACCTACTGAGCATTGCAGTTCCTTTCCTGTAGCTCAACAAATGCTTTCCATCAACTGACACATGTTCGGCGCTCAATGTGGAATATCAAAAGCTGCATGAAAAATAACTATACAGAACAAAATCTCTTTAATGGACCTATTCTATCTGCAGGCGTCTTACCCTTGCTAATTACGCTTCAAGAATGCCCAAACGTGGATATAGTTCTCGGAAATATTCACTTAAATCTGTTGCTGAATCTGCTCCTGACACTTCTAATTTGAATTATGACTCCAATGTTCATTGTCGAAAAGTGGGAGTGGAGGAAGTTTTAAAATTAAAATGTATTTTCCTTCGTAGAAACGTCCAAAGGCGCGGCGGTACAGTTGTTGCCTCACAGCGCTTACAGCGCCAGAGACCCGGGTTCGATTCTGACTATGGTTGCTGTCTGTACGGAGTTTGCACGTTCTCCCCGTGACCTGCGCGGGTTTTCTCCGAGATCTTTGGTTTCCTCCCACACTCCAAAGACATACAGGTCTGTCCCACTGAATTACTCCAACATGATGTATCTATCTTCCGTTTAAACCAGCATCTGCAGTTCCATCCTACACAAGTGATTTAATGATGTGGATTGAGGCCACTGTAAATCCAAAAATAGGAAAATAATAATCATAGATTCTTACAAAGTGGAAAAAAGGTTCTTCAGCCCAACTTGCCCACATGTCCCATCTATACAGGTCACACCTGCCTGCGTTTGCCCCATATCCCTCAAAACCAGTCCTATCCATCTATACATTGAGTTTTTAATTTGAAAAATGCTTGGATTGTTATAGTGAACGAAGAAAATGTACGAGTGCAATGTTAGTTGTTGGTCACAAAATGCTGGATTAACTGAGCGGGTCAGGCAGCATCTGTGGAGAGAAGGAATGGGTGAGGTTTCAGGTCGAGACCCTTCTTCAGACTGAAGAAGTTGTTCGACGGTAGGTTAGACCAACACTCAATGCATGAGATGGAAGCCAGCACACCTGTCGGACTTTATCATTGTGTGCAATGCCCTTTCCTATCAATATTAATACAAACCGGATGTTCATGAAAGCATCCTGTTGGAATATAACAGGGATGTAATGCTTTATAAGGTTTTATAAGGCACTCGTCAGACCACATTTGGAGTATCGTGAGCAGTTTTGGGCTCCATATCTGAGGAAGGATGTGCTGGCATTGGAGAGGGTCCAGAGGAGGTTTACGAGAATGAACCCAGGAATGATTGGGTTAACGTGCGAACGGCGTTTGACGGCACTGGCCTGTACTCGCTGGAGTTTAGAAGGATGAGGAGGGACCTCATTGAAACTTATAGAATAGTGAAAGGCCTGGATAGAGTGGATGTGGAGAGGATGTTTCCACTAGTGGGAGAGTCTAGAAACAGAGGCTATTGTCTTAGAATTAAAGGTACCATTAGAGAGGAGATGAGGAGGAATTTCTTTAGTTAGAGGGTGGTGAATCTGTGGAATTCATTGCCATAGAAAGCTATGGAGGTCAAGTCAATGGATATTTTTAAGGTGCAGATTGACAGGTTCTTGATTGGAATGGGTGTCAGAGGTAATGGGGAGAAGACAGGAGAATGGGGTTACGAGGGAAATAGATCATCCATGATTGAATGGTAGAGTAGACTTGATGGGCCGAATGGCCTAATTCTGTTCCTAGAACTAATGAACTTATGAACTAAGCTGGTTGCTCTAATGGTGGTGAGCTCATTACCCTTGGTTGAACACAACTATAGCAGCTGATGGGCACATTTTGGAGAGGATGATTTACTGGGGTGCAAGGAAGAAGGAGACGATGAATGGAACTGATGAGATTGCTCCATTGGGAGCTGGCATGGATGCAATGGGCTGAAGGGCCTCCTTTATAAGCGCAACAGATATGGTTCAGAGTCCACACCTTGGACTGTACAACAATCCCTTTAACATATTCAGTACAAGTTTGGACAGCCTTGTATCAATGGAAACAACTTCCACTTCTACCGTTCCGTGAAGTTAATTGTTTGAGTGGGAACAAACAATTCCCTTCCTACGTTTTTGCCATTAAACTGTTCTCATAAAACCAAGATGATTCTATGATTCAGACAAAGAGAAACAGTAATTCAAACCCGTACCGACGCAAAGAAGCACAGGAAATCTGAAATAAAAATAGAAAATGCTCGTAAGCTCAGCAGGTCAGGCAGCATTTGTACAGAGAGAAACAGAATTAACAGAGGATTGAAGTCAGGGGCTCGGGATGTAGTTGCAGAATAGTGGCAGCGCGGTGGCGCAGCGGTAGGGTTGCTGCCTTACAGCGCCAGAGACCTAGTTCGATCCTGACTACGGATGGTTGTCTGGGCGGAGTTTATACGTTCTCCCCGTGACCTGCGTGGGTTTTCTCCGAGATCTTCGGTTTCCTCCCACACTCCAAAGACGTAGAGGTTTGTCACTTAATTGGCTTGGTGTAAATGTGAATTGTCCCTAATGTGTGTAGGATAGTGTTAGTGCGCAGGGATCGCTGGTCGGTGCAGACTCGATGGGCCGAAGGGCCTGTTTCCGCGCTGTATCTCTAAACTAAACTAAACTAAACTAAACTAAACTAAACTAAACTAAACTAAACTAAACTAAACTAAACTAAACTAAACTAAACTAAACTAAACTAAACTAAACTAAACTAAACTAAACTAAACTAAACTAAACTAAACTAAACTAAACTAAACTAAACTAAACTAAACTAAACTAACGACAGTTATTTGCCTCACGGCACCAGAGACCCGGGTTCGATCCTGACGGTGGGTGCTGTCTACGTAGAGTTTGCATGTTTGTCCCTGGGACTGCGTGGGTTTTCTCCGGGTGCTCCGGTTTGCTCCCATATCCCAAAGACGTGCAGATGTGAGGGTTAATTTGCCTCTGCAAATTGCCCGTGGTGTGTAGGATGTGGATGATAAAGTGGGATAATATAGAACTAGTGTGAGCGGGTGATCAATGGTTCTTGCGGTGAAAATGTTGGTTCAACGGAAGCGCATAATTAACAATTGTTAAATGAGACATTTGTCATCTGTGGCCAGATGACATCCACACTTAAATCACCGTGGCAATATTTGTAAAATGATTTCAAAACACATTGAAAGCATCTATGTGTCATCTTCTCTGCCAATATACTACAGCAGAGTACTCACATTAGATTTGAATGACTTGACACGTAAAACATTGGCTGGAAAGGAGTAAGTTCATAAGTTCATAAGTGATAATAGACAATAGACAATAGACAATAGGTGCAGGAGTAGGCCATTCAGCCCTTCGAGCCAGCACCGCCATTCAATGCGATCATGGCTGATCACTCTCAATCAGTACCCCGTTCCTGCCTTCTCCCCATACCCCCTCACTCCGCTATCCTTAAGATCTCTATCCAGCTCTCTCTTGAAAGCTCCAGCTCTCTCTGGAGCAGGATTTAGGCCATTCGGCCCATCAAGTTAATCACGGCTGATCTATCTCTCCCTTCTAACCCCAGCCTCCTGCCTCCTCTTCAAAGATGCTGCCTGTCCCGCTGAGTTGCTCCAGCAGTTTTTGTCCATCACCACTTGAGGTATTCTCCTCTGCCTGCATGTTATCCATGTCTCTTCACACTTAGCTGATCTGACCCACATCTGACTCAGACACTCTTGGTTCTTCACCTTAATTTAGTTTACTTTAGAGACACAGTGTGGAAACAGGTCCTTCGGCCCATAGGGCCCATGCCGACCAGCGATCACCCCGTACATTTGCACTATCCCAAACGCCAGGGAAAATGTACAATTTTTTTACCGAAGCCAATTAGCCTTCGGAGTACGTCTTTGGAGTGTGGGAGGAAACCGGAGCACCCGGAGAAATGAGACCACGTGGTCAGAGGGAGAACGTCCAAGCGGTACGGACAGAGCATGTAGTCAGGATTGAACCCCGGGTCTCTGGTGCTGTGAGGCAGCAACTCTGCCGCCACGCCACTGCGTCGCCTCTGTCCTGTGATCTACAAGGATGACTTTGTGTTGGAATTGGAGGAAGTTGAAGGGGCCCAGCAGAGGTAAATTGAGAAGTATTTTTACGAAAACCCGCATGAAGGGGAATGCTTGTTCAGGACCAGGGAGTAATTGGTGTTGGACGGCACTCCCTTGTTGTCTCACCCCTTACTGAGGCAGGCAGGGGAGGACCTGGCAACAGGACCCCTGCATGCTTGGCCCTGGAGCCTTGTGGCCTCCTTTAAATAGGAACGGCGCCGAGAATTGGGGGGCTGCTCTCCCTTGCTTCAAGCATGGGCACCCAGCCAGTCCCCCGCCCCCTCCCCCCATGACACCGAGTCGCCCGCGATTCCAAATCGCTCGGCTTCCCTGAGCCTCACAGCAAAAGTCTAAAGATTTTGCAAGGAAGTCGGAAAGTGAACGAGTCTGTGCTGACTCTTTGTTGCGCGAATGTGGCCAACAGAAGACTGTGGATCTCTCTCTGATGTGTTATTTGGGAGCGGTCCAAATATCATGTTATATTGAGCATTACACAGGAGACATAGTCAAATCAAGTCAAATTGCTCCCAACCTTATCTAGCGAATTTAAAATCAGCAGGGGCGCTCCAGAGATGTACCACAAACTGTGTCACTCTCAATTACCCCCAGGAAGAAAAGGAAGACACTAGGAATGTCTAGTAGTAATACATTACCTCTGGGTAGTTCAGTCAATCTTCCTCACTTTAGTTTACAGACACAGCGTGGAAACAGGCCCTTCGTCCCACTGAGTCCACGCCAACCAACGATCGCCTGTACACTAGTTCAATCCCACACAATCTATGGACAGTTTAAAGAAGCCAATTAGCCTACAAACTTGCACGTCTTTGGAACTTGGGTGGAAACCAGAGCACCAGGAAAAAACCCACATGGTCACAGGGAGAACGGTGGCGCAGAGTTGTGGTAGAGTTGCTGCCTTACAGCGAATGCAGCGCCTGAGACTCAGGTTCGATCCTGACTACGGGCGCCATCTGTACGTGGGTTTTCTCCGAGATCTTCGGTTTCCTCCCACACTCCAAAGACGTACAGGTATGTAGGTTAATTGACTGGGTAAAATGTAAAAATTGTCCCTAGTGTGTGTCGGATAGTGTTAATGTGTGGGGATCGCTGGGCGGCGCGGACTCGGTGGGCCGAAGGGCCTGTTTCCACGCTGTTTCTCTAAATCTAAAAAATCTAAAAAAAACATGCAAACTCCTATGCTCTTTTCTGAGTTTAACAGCATTTTAAGGACTTGTGAGTATTTCACTATTGAAGATATTCACAATCAATGGTGAGATCGTTCTTATCTGAAATCAAGCTTTGTTGTTCAATTACTCACTCTTACAATATGGACATTTCTGATGATGTTGTGTTTTATTAATCCCCAATTGTCCCTCCACTGTGGCATTATGAGAGAGTTAAGGGCCGTACAATGGCACAGCGGTAGAGTTGCTGCCTTACAATGCCAGATATCCGGGTTCGATCCTGACTACGGGTGCTGCCCATACAGAGTTTGTACGTTCTCCCTGTGACCGCGTGGGTTTCTCTCCAAGTGCTCTGGTCTCCTCCCACACTCCAAAGACGTGCAGGTTTGTAGGTTAATTGGCTTTGGTAAGATTGTAAATTGCCTCTAGTGTACATGTGGGATAGTGTTAGCATAGGGGGATAGCAGGTCGGCGAGGACACGATGGGCCGAAGGGCCTGTTTCCGCGCTGTATCTCTAAAATCAAAAAGTCAGAATGAAAGTGTCCATTTTCTGAACCAGGCAGGTGCTGTGGACATTGGGTACTGGGTCTCGTTTCAAGCGCGGAGTGAAGCATGTTCAGAGATCTTCCTTCTGAGGAAGTGGTGTAGCAGTCTGAGCATAATATCTAGGGCGGTCACAGTGGTGCAGCGGTAGAGTTGCCGCCTCACAGCAAATGCAGCGCCTGAGACCCGGGTTGATAATAGGAAGCACAAGACAGCAGATGCTGGAATCTGGAGAAATAACCAATCTGCTGGAGGACCTTAGCTGAGTTCATTTAGCGAATTGTTGTTGCCGAGGATAATAGGATCCTGATTTTGAACCTGGTAACCTGTTAAGGAAGAAGTGAAAATCAGCCTTATTGTCAATATTATGGACGGATATCTGAGAACTGTAAATGGAAACAATTACTTCAGTCTGAGATTCTATTCTCCAGTCTTCAAATCCGACTGTCAGGATTAATTGAGTGGATTGGCGCTTTAGATTTCATACAAGTCCAATTTCAAAAATAAATGAACAGAAAAAAAGTTTAAATTATCTTTCGAGCTAACTCTACCTTTGCAGGTCCATCGAACAGTACAGAAGATAGGGTCGAGAGAGGGTCTCGACCCGAAACATCACCCATTCCTTCTCTCCAGAGATGCTGCCTGTCCCGCTGAGTTATTCCAGCATTTTGTGTCTATCTTCGGTGTAAACCAGCATGTGCAGTTCCTTCCCACACATTGAACATTACAGCACATGAACAGGCCATTCGGCCCACAATGTCCCCCGGGGATGCTGCCTGACCAGCTGAGTTACTCCAGCATTTTGTGTCTTTTTTTTCCCAATTAGGAAACCTGGTTGGTGAGGTGAGAATGGGGTTTTAAATATGTGTCCGAATTGTCTTAGCAGAAGATTAAATGCGACTTTTCTTTTGCCTTTTAATCTTCATCTTCTGTTTCAATTAGTAAACGGATCCTGTTAACAATTGCCTCAATGGCCTCTTGATGATCATTACTCTCTGATCTGCCCTTTCATTCCACTTCTATCCTTCCAGACTGCATTGTCTGTGTTCCTTCATTTTGAGCAGCATTTGAACATAGCAGCTGCTTTATTTTGTGTTTCGGGTCGCGATCTTTCTTCAGATTGATTGCAGGGCTCCTCCCCGCTACAATTAGTCTGAAGAAGGGTCCCAACCCGATACGTCACCTATCCATTTTCTCCAGGGATGCTGCCTGACCCGTCGAGTTACTCCAGCATTTTGTGTCTATCCTTAAGAAATGACTCGTCCAGCGATCCTTTTGCATTTTACAGATGCAAGCACATGGGTGGCACGGTGGCACAGCGGTAGAGTTGCTGCCCTTAAGCGCCAGAGACCCGGGTTCGATCCTGACTATGGGTGGTGTCCGTATGGAGTGACCTGCCCGTGACCTTCGTGGGTTTTGTCCGATACCTTCGGTTTCCTCCCACACTCCAAAGACGTACAGTTTTGCAGGTTAATTGGCTCGGTATAAATGTAAAGTGTCCCTTGTGTGTGTAGGATAGTGTTAGTGTGTGGGGATAGCTGGTTGGTGCGGACTCAGAGGGCTGAAGGGCCTGTTTCCGTGCTGTATCTCTAAAATAAAATAAACTGAACGTGCCTCAAATTCATCGTCTCTGCAATTGCCTAAATATTTTTCTGGGTGTTTCAGGCACAGTTATGATTTAATTTGAAGTTACTGATAATGGGCTGAATGCCTAAACTTGCTAAACGAGACACGGCTTGTACAATTCAAAGAAAAGAAAAAAAGGGGACATGGGAGCCAAGCCGACTTGATTTAATATTCTGTTAACTGCCAAATTATAAAAAGGAAACTGCAATTACAGGCCATTTATTAACTTTTATAATGCTCTTACCCATATTTTAGGTTCTCGAATATCTTCTAAGGATATTCTTTATTACATTACACAATCTAAGGAGCCACCTTTGCTCATAATGTACTTTTGAGCTTGTTAATAACCACAACAAAAATATAGCATATTCTAAAAATTTAAACTGCAAAACTAAAAATGCAACGATGAAGCACAACTTTCTCAATTCCAATCAATGTGCATTCATCGGGAACTGGTATTTTTTTAACCAATTTAATACCGTATCTAGTGCAGCACAGTTGAGTTGCTGTCTTACAGCGCCGGAGATCCGGGTTCAATCCTGACTGGGGGTGCAATTTGTGCCTTCTCCCCGCAACCTTGTTGGTTTTCTCCGGTTTCCTCCCACATTCCAAAGGCGTGCAGGGTCTGCAGGTTAATTGGCTTCTGCAGAAATTGTCACTGGTGTGTAGGATAGACCTAATGTAGGGCTGATCATTGTCGGCACTGACTCGGTGGACCGAGTGGGCCTGTTTCCACGCTGTATCTCTAAACTGAACTGAACTAAACCAAAATTCTGTCTCCTGAGATACAAGTTTAACCAGTTAGAATGACTCCAGATCAAATTGCGTTTAGACATCCAAATGCTTATTTATTTGTTGAAACAAAGGCATGTTGGACTGTAAGCCCAAGTGAAACACTACCTTCCTTGAACGCACTGTGCTGGAAAATATGATAATGTCGAGCTGCTTTGTATCTTAAATTAAAAATATTACTTCAACAAATAGGGTGGCATTGTGGTGGAGCGGCGGAGACTCGGGTTCGATCCTGACTGCGGGTGCAGTCTGTACGGAGTTTGTACGTTCTCCCCATGACCTGCATGGTTTTTCTCTGGGTGCTCTGGTTTCCTACCACACTCCAAAGATGTACAGGTTTGTAGCTTAATTGGCTTCTGTAAATTTGTAGAGGATAGAACTAGTGCGAATGGGAGATTGCTGGTCGGCGTGGACTCGATGGGCCGAAGGGCACAATTTCCACACTGCATCTCTAAACTAAAAATGAAAATATTTTGAACTGACTTACTCTTTGGGTCACTTATAATTGGCAGTTTCTCATGTTCAATCTTATAGATATCTTCCATCCAATTCTCTGCTCCTCTGCAGCGCCGGAGACTCAGGTTTGATCCTGACTACGGGCGCCGTCTGTATGGAGTTTGTACGTTCTCCCCGTGACTTGCGTGGGTTTTCTCCGAGATCTTCGGTTTCTTCCCACACTCCAAAGACGTACAGGTATGTAGGTTAATTGACTGGGTAAATGTAAAAAAAAAAAGAAAAAATTGTCCCTAGTGTGTGTAGGATAGTGTTAATGTGCGGGGATCGTGGGCGGCGCGACCTCGGTGGGCCGAAGGGCCTATTTTCTTTTTTAAAAAAATAAAGAAAAAAAAATGCTCCCTATGTCGATTGATAATCCGCGTCTGAAATATTTTGGTAATTTTACTCTGTTTAGGATGCAATTAGTTGTGAACTGATTAACTCTATCATGCTGACCCCTTCCATCTCTTGTTTCCCTCTCCCCTGACTCTCAGTCTGAAGAAGGGTCTCGACCAGAAACATCACCCATTCCTTTTCTCCGGAGATGCTGCCTGTCCCGCTGAGTTACTCCAGCGATTTGTGTCTGTCGTACTTTTGTCAGCCAAAACCCACAAGAAATGTCAAGGAAGAGTCTTCCAATTTTAGAGAGTGTGAGGCGCTATACAGAAGAGTGGGGTGGCAGTAGAGCGGCTGCCTTACAGCACCAGAGACCCGGGTTCGATCCTGACTACGGGTGCTGCCTGTACGTACCGAATTTTACCTTTCTCCTCTAACTATCCAGTATCGTGTTTGCAACCCACTTTCCACATATCCATTGGAAATGTGACAAACAAGTAGACTCCTTCATGAGACAATATTGAATTTGATCCATTCTACGGAGATTCACCTATAGAATTGTTCAGGAAGGAACTGCAGATGCTGGTTTAAACCGAAGATAGACACAAAAAGCTGGAGTAACTCAGTGGCACAGGCAGCATCTCGGAGAGAAGGAATGGGATATTTCGGGTTGAGACCAAACTAGTTAGGGATAAGGGAAACGAAGGATATAGATGATGATCGGTGGCGCAGCGGTAGAGTTGCTGCCTTACAGCGAATGCAGCGCCGGAGACTCAGGTTCGATCCTGACTACGGGCGCCGTCTGTACGGAGTTTGTACGCTCTCCCCGTGACTTGCGTGGGTTTTCTCCGAGATCTTCGGTTTCCTCCCACACTCCAAAGACGTACAGGTATGTAGGTTAATTGACTGGGTAAATGTAAAAAAATTGTCCCTAGTGTGTGTAGGATAGTGTTAATGTGCGGGGATCGCTGGGCGGCGCGGACTCGGTGGGCCGAAGGGCCTGTTTCCACGCTGTATCTCTAAATCTAAAAAAAAATCGAAATAAAGAGCATGAATGAAAGATATGCATAAAAGTGACGATGATAAAGGACACCGGCCATTGTGAGCTGTTTGTTGGGTGAAAACGAGAAGCTGGTGCGACTTGGGTGGGGGAGGGTTAGAGAGAGAGGGAATGCCGGGGTTACTTGAAGTTAGAGAAATCAAAAGTCATACCACTGGGTTGTAAGCTGCACAAGCGAAATATAAGATGCTTTGCGTTTAGCCTCACTCTGACAATAGAGGAGACCTAGGTCAGAAAGGTCAGTGTGGGAATGGGAAGGAGAATTAAAGTGTTTAGCAACCGGGAGATCAGGTAGTTTCAGATAGAATTGTTGATGGGTATGATTAGAAGTTCTAAAATTGTAATGTCGCAGTGAAAGCCCCGCCAAAAAACCATATTGGCCAGAATTTCAACCTCGTTCTGTTGTGCTAAGTATGTTATATAGTTGCATCTGCAAGTTGAACTCTGTCTTTGAAATTTATTTCATTGACTTCAAGGAAATGAACTTCAAAGGCAGGGTGCAGCAATATTTAATGTAAGTGACAGTATGAATTTAGCTCATATTTTAGCATAGAGATACAGCGTGGAAACAGGCCCTTCGGCCCACCGAGTCCGCGCCGACCAGCGATCACCGCACATTAACACTATCATACACACACTGGGGACAATTTTACATTCATCCCAAGCCAATTAAACTACAAACCCGTACGTCTTTGGAGTGTGGGAGGAAACCAGAGCATCTGGGGAAAACACACGCGGTCACGGGAAGAACGTACAAACTCCGCACAGACAAGCATCCGATGTCAGGATCCAATCCGAGTCTCAGGCGCTGTATGGCAGCAACTCTACCGCTGCGCCACCGTGCCGCCCCAAAAGGGCAAAGCACATTTTATTATCACTTGCCCGTGAAAATTAGTACCTGTTTTAGTACTTTACTTAAAACAGCCGTGTCGGTAGTTATCACACATCATTAATACTATGAAGTGTAAGAAAATAACTGCAGATGCTGGTACAAATCGAAGGTATTTATTCACAAAATGCTGGAGTAACTCAGCAGGTCAGGCAGCATCTCGGGAGAGAAGGAATGGGTGACGTTTCGGGTCGAGACCCTTCTTCAGACTCTGAAGAAGGGTCTCGACCCGAAACGTCACCCATTCCTTCTCTCCTGAGATGCTGCCTGACCTGCTGAGTTACTCCAGCATTTTGTGAATTAATACTATGAATCTCACCCAAAAGACCAATGCAGAAAATGTGCCCACACAGCTGCTGTGAGTAAGAGCCATTCATTTTCCAGGCATAACAATGACAGGAAAACACGGAGGCAGCACTTCACAAAAATTAGAAATAATGGCTGTTGTTCTTGTAATTTTTCCAAATGCTCTCTGTCCCAGTGAGATCAGTGCAGCACCACAAATCATTCGATCGTGGCTGCAGCCAGAAATTAAAAGCCTCGTGAACTTGGAAATTAGGTGCCAAAGTCTTAACGTCCCCAACTACTGTATGTTTTCCTTGTTGCGAGATAAGACTGATTAAAAAGATACACTTGGTCGGGTTTGAAGCCCGCATGCTCATGGGGCAAAACTGCCCCGAAGGCACTTTTTTGTATTCTAGCCTTTCGTTTTAAACGAAGCAAATTGTGTTTCTTGGAACTAGAGTTTGAAGTGGTAATTATTATTATTGATGATGTAAGTCAGCACTGCATCAGTGAGCATGTCTTAATGGGAAATACAAATATACAGGACAAGAATCGAAGACCAAGAATCACCGTGAAACCTTGTGAAAGCTTCCTTTGTCCCGCCCCCCCTGACATCAATAGACAATAGGTGCAGGAGGAGGCCATTTGGGCCTTCGAGCCAGCACCGCCATTCAATGTGATCATGGCTGATTATTCACAATCAGTTCCTGCCCTCTCCCCATACCCCCTGACTCCGCTATCATTAACTCTATCTAGCTCTCTCTTGAAAGCATCCAGAGAATTGGCCTCCACTGCCTTCTGAGGCAGAGAATTCCACAGCCAACAACCTTCTCAGCTATTGATGTCAGGGGGGCGGGACAAAGGAAGCTTTCACAAGGTTTCATGGCGATTCTTGGTCTTCGATTCTTGTCCTGTATATTTGTATTTCCCATTAAGACATGCCCATTGATGCAGTGCTGACTTACATCATCAATAATAATAATTACCACTTCAACTATACTAAACTAAACTAAAAGAAGGATCCGGACTCGAAACATCAATTATCCATGTTCTCCAGAGATGCTGCCAGACCTGCTGAGTTACTCCAGAGCTTTGTGTCTTCTTTGGAACAGGGGACATGTTTACCCAAATGTTTATGGAAGTGATTCACATGATGGATCTTGTTTGATCCACTTTCTCGGTGTAAACTTGAGTGATCGTAGAGTGATTACTTGAAGATAGACACACAAAATGCTGGAGTAACTCAGCGGGACAGGCAGCGTCTCTGGAGAGAAGGAAAGGGTGATGTTTCGGGTCGAGACCCTTCTTCAGACTGATTGGGTGACGTTTCGGGTCGAGACCCTTCAGTTAAGTTTAGAGATACAGCGCGGAAAGAGGCACTTCGGCCGACCGAGTCCGTGCCGACCAGCGATCCCCGCACACTAACACTGCCCTGCACACACTGGGGACAATTGTACACTTATACCGAGCCAATTAACCTACAAACTTGTACGTCTTTGGAGCGTGGGAGGAAACCAAAGATCTCGGAGTCAAACCTGTGCAGGTCACGGGGAGAACGTACAAACTCCGTACAGACAAGCACCCGTAGTCAGGATCAAACCCGGGTCCTTGGCGCTGTAAGGCAGCAACTCTATCACTGACTCACCGTGTTGTGGGAACTACAAGCTGTCTTGACTGAGTACAGAATTAAACAATAGACAATAGACAATAGGTGCAGGAGTAGGCCATTCGGCCCTTCGAGCCAGCTCCGCCATTCAATGTGATCATGGCTGATCATTCTCAATCAGTACCCCGTTCCTGCCTTCTCCCCATACCCCCTGACTCCGCTATCCTTAAGAGCTCTATCTAGCTCTCTCTTGAATGCATTCAGAGAATTGGCCTCCACTGCCTTCTGAGGCAGTGAATTCCACAGATTCATGTTTACGTAAGTGTGAGTTTGTAGGTTAATTGGCTTTGATTAAAAAAACGGTGAAATTGTTCCTAGTGTGTAGGATAGTGTTAAGTGTGTGCGGGGATCACTGGTCAGTGTGGACTCTGTGGGGCGAAGGGCCTGTTTCTGTGCTGGGTTTCTGAACTAAACTATAAATAGGTGAAGGTAAGTGTGGTACTTTTGCTTTTCCAAACATACCTCATGCAATGAACACCATCGTTGCACCATTCATCTGCTGGATATCACAAGCGCTTTGCATGCAAACTGCTGACAGCACCAGTGTTTGCATTAGACCAAAAATAAAGTCGTAGAATTTCCACTCGTCTGCTCGGTGTGTGGAATCGTGACCCTCATCCTCCTGCAAAGATCTCAGTTTTCAAGCCCACAAAACCATGCCAAGGACTCGGCTGCTGCGTAACACAGGAGTATAGCTGCAAGGGAACATGAAATCTCATTGAAAAACAGGGACGGTGCCAGGCGATGTGTACTGTCTGAGGCTGAGCTTCAGATCACTCTGTCAACCGTGATTTAGCCCCAGCAAAGAAGGCAAAACAATGGAACGGAACACATGAAGGGAGATCAGCCATGATCACATTGAATGGTGGTGCTGGCTCGAAGGGCCGAGTGGCCTACTCCTGCATCTATTGTCTATTGAGATTAGTTATAAGGGGGAAAAGTACCTGTGGCGCCAAGGAAAGTATAAAATGTAGGTTAGTTTAGGGATACAGAGCGGAAACAGGCCCTTCGGCCCACCGAGTCCGCACCGACCAGCGATCCCCGCACACTAACGCTATCCTACACACCCTAGGGACAATTTAAAAAAAAGTTTGTTCCAAGCCAATTAACTTACAAACCAGTACGTCCTTGGAGTGTGGGAGGAAACCGAAGATCTTGGAGAAAACCCACGCAGGTCACGGGGAGAGCGTACAAACTCCGTACAGCGAAGCGCCCGTAGTCAGGATCGAACCCGGTTCTCTGGCGCCGAAAGGCAATAGCTCTACCACTGCGCCACCGTGACGCCCCCAAATTATTGACACCTTTGACAAATTTCAATTAGATTTTTAGTTCATCATTAATACCACTGAGATACTTAAAACAATACATAGGGTTTAATGCTGGGAATTGGAAGAATTGGACTCAATGAGTATTACCATTTATTGCCACTAATCAAATGCAGAAATATTGTGCAATCTCACAACTGTACAGTCACATTTCTAAAGTATTGTTCTGTGAAACGTCTTACGGATAAGCATTGTTTGCGTAATTATATTGTTTATAGAAAACAGAATTTCTCAGTGAAAAACCATTTGACATTTTTACAAAGTGCGAATAAATTATTTTAATGCTTGCTTGAAGATACTTAAGCAAGTTACCTCTTATTTGATGTCATTATTGTACATAACATTTCTGTTACATCGAAAATAGACACAAAATGCAGGAGCATCGCAACAGGACAGGCAGCATCTCTGGAGGGAAGGAATGGGTCACGTTTCGGTTTTGAGACCCTTCTTCGGAATGTTTCTTAAACGTTACGATAGTACCTGCCTCAACTACCTCCTCTGGCAGCTCGTTCCATGCACCCACTCCCCCTTTTACCCTGACTTTTTCTATGTTCTTATTAGGAAGCTGAAACGTCAGTCAAATGGTGCAAGATGTTCGGAGAGATCAGCCGTGATTGAATGGCGCAGTAAAGACGATGGGCCGAATGGCCTAATTCTACTCCGACATCTTGGGAACTTGTGAAATGCTGCAAGATGTTCCGGGAAACCGATTCATTCTGATTTTCATTTGACTGCCTTTACTTCTATATTCATATTTATTGAGTTGGAGTTCCAATCATGGATTGTAACTGATGAATTCACCATCATTCAAGGAACACAATAGCCAAAAAGCATAAGAGATTAGCGTGGCTGTGAATTTCAATTCTTAAACTCTAAACTATAGTGTTGGAAAATAACTGCAGATGCTGGTACAAATCGAAGGTGTCACAAAATGGTGGAGTAACTCAGCAGGTCAGGCAGCATCGCATGAGGGAAGGAATGGGTGACGTTTTGGGTCGAGACCCTTCAGTCTGAAGAAGGGTCTCAACCCAAAACGTCACCCATTCCTTCTCTCCTGAGATACTGCCTGACCTGCTGAGTTACTCCAGCATTTTGTGATCCAAACTCTAAACTATGTTTCATTTTGTGATGCAGAATTTTCCTTTCAAAATTATCGCCCCCTTATCATTTTACATAGTTTAACAGCATAGGCACAAAATTCACACACAAGCCTACTGTTTCAAGAACAAAACTTCAGTTGTGACTTCATTAGTCTAATTGTTGTTAGAAATTGCAGAGCAGCTTGGCAAAACAACTTGGGGGTTTCCTAAGTCACTTGTCTTAATGTAGCGAGGGTCAGTATACGATTACGTTTTCTAATTGTGCGAGGGGAATTGGCTTCTTGCCATATGCAAACCATTTTGGCCTAAGATGGAAGTCGTAGTCAAGTTTGTGGTCTGAAGAAGGGTCTCGGCCCGAAACGTCACCTATTCCTTTTCTCCAGAGATGCTGCCTGACTCGCTGAGTTACTCCAGCTTTTCGTGTCCATCTTTCGTGACCTGAATATTTACCTCCTGGGGACACAGCTCGATGTATGACTTGGACCTAAATAATCCAAACCCATATCTACTCGCAATGCAAAAAGTCAAATTTCAACCAACAGTGGCGCAGTGATAGAGTTGCTGCCTTACAGCGCCAGAGACCCGGGTTCAATCCTGGCTACGTCTGTACGGAGTTTGTACGTTCTCCTTGTGACCGCGTGGGTTTTCTCAGTCCAGTTCCCTTCCACACTCCCAAGACGTACATGTTTGTAGGTTAATTGGCTTCGGTAGAAATGGTAAATTGTCCCTTATATGTAGGATAGTGCCCACGTACGGGGTATTTTTTAGATTTAGATTTAGAGATACAGCGCAGAAACAGGCCCTTCGGCCCACCGGGTCCGCGCCGCCCAGTGATCCCCGCACATTAACACTATCCTACACCCACTAGGAACAATTTTTACCTTTGCCCAGCCAATTAACCTACAAACCTGTACGTCTTTGAGGTGTGGGAGGAAACCGAAGATCTCGGAGAAAACCCACGCAGGTCACGGGGAGAACGTACAAACTCCATACAGACAGCGCCCGCAGTCAGGATCGAACCTGAGTCTCCGGCGCTGCATTCGCTGTAAGGCAGCAACTCTACCGCTGTGTCACCATGCCGCCACGGTGATTGCTGGTCGGCACAGACTCAGTGGGCCTGAGGGGGTGTTTCCGCGCTGTATGTTTAAATTAAAGTCTAAAAAGTCTGTACATCAATATGAAAGGGCATGTCACAATTATAACTGACTCAGTGGCTGGGGTGCCACTAATGGAACTTAGTGGGAGCTTGTTTTTTCTTTAACAATCAAGTGCCTGTTATTTCTATTTTAGACTTTAGATTTTTCCACATGGATGAGCGATCACCTCCTCCACTAGCAATATCCTACACACGAGGGACAATTTTTACCGAAGTCAATCGACCTAAAAAAATGTACGTCTTCGGAGTGTGGGAGAAAACCAGACCACCTGGAGAAAACCCACGCAGGTCACGGGGAGAACATACAAACTCCATACAGACAGCGCCCGTAGTCAGGATTGAACCTGTGTCTCTGGCGCTGTAAGGCAGCAACTCTACCGCTGCGTCACCCTTCCAATCGGTGCTTCTTCACTAGATCCAAACAGGTTCACTGAGCGACTTCCTCACCATTTGTGCTGGGAAGTTGCGGGAAGGTGCGGCACGGTGGCGCAGCGGTAGAGTCGCTGCCTCACAGCGCTTGCAGCCCCGGTGACCGCTGTTAGATCCCAACTACGGGTGCTGTCTGCACGGAGTTTGCACGTTCTCCCTGTGACTGCATGAGTTTTCTCCGGGTGCTCCCGTTTTATCCCACACTCCAAAGAAAATAAAGGTTTATAGGTTAATTGGCTTCGGTAAAAATTGACCCAGGGTGCAGGATGGTGCTAGTGTAGGGGGTGATCGCTGTCTGACGCGGACTCAATGGGACGAAGGGCCGGAGTAGGCCCTTCGGCCCTTTGAGCCAGCACCGCCATTCTACATGATCATGGCTGATCATCCAAAATCAGTACCCCGTTCCTGCTTTCTCCCCATATCCCTTGATTCCTTTAGCTCTAAGAGTTATATCCAACTCTCTCTTGAATACATTCAGTGAATTGGCTTCCACTGCCTTCTGTGGCAGATAATTCCACAGATTCACAACTCTCTGGGTGCAAAGGTTTTTCCTCGTCTCAGTCCTAAATGGCCTACCCCTTATTCTTAAACTGTGACCCCTGGTTCTGGATTTCCTCCAACGTGGGGAACATTTTTCCTGTATCTAGTTTGTCCAAATGGGTTGTCAGGTTCTCTTGTTTTATTAGATATTTGAACACAGTGAAATGGCAATGGTTAAGTCTGGACCTTGTTTTTTAAAAAAGTCCCGGAATGTAAGAGTATATTGGTGCTGATAGAAATTCTATGGATAATCCACCAGACTTCTCAACCTATTTTTGTTTCTGAATCTGATCTATTTTTATAAAAATGTGTCATATTCCAGGTCTGATATTGTGAAACTGCAGCACTACTGCGGCTGTACAGTAAAAATTGTAACAAGATTATGTTATTTTCATTCATTTACACATGCTCTGAATTAAGAAATAATATCTCACTTTTTACATTCCTCTGATTCTTCAATGTAATGCAGGCCACTAAAAACTTACTCTGAAACTTTTCTGCTAATGCAGTATGAGGTATCACACTTCCCTGAATTCCTCCCAGATGTCTTGCCGACTGTGTTTTGAAACATGCTCAGACTGAGCCTTAATTGAGTCCTGGATTCCAGATAATTTTGGAGAGATGATCAAAATATTCTCGGGATCTGCATTCCAGAGGTTTACACTAAAGACGACTTTGTTTCTAACTGTTCGAAGTCCAGACAATCGGGACAGGGCGGCACAGTGGCACAGCAGTAGAGTTGCTACCATACCGCACCAGAGACCCAGGTTCCATCCCAGCTACGGGTGCTGTCTGCATTAAGTTGCAACGCGGGTTTTCTCCAGAATCTCCGGTTTCTTCCCACACTCCAAACACATAGTTGTAGGTCAATTGGCTTGGTAAAATCATAAATTGTCCCCAGCATGTGCAGGATAGCATTAGTGTGCGGGGAATGCTAGTCAGCACGGACTCGGTGGGCCAAAGGGCCTGTTTCCGCACTGTATCTCTAAACTAAACTCTCCAAGGGTGAGGCCCAGTGCAAATTGGAGGAACAGCACCTCATATTTCGCGTGGGCAGCTTTCATCACAGCAGTTTGAAAATTGACCTCTAACTTCAAGTAACCCTTGCTTTCCCTCTCTCTCTCTCCATCCCTCCCCCTTCCCAGTTCTCCAACCAGTCACCATCTCCAACTACATTTTATCTTTGCTTTGTTGTTACCTTCTCCCAGCTAACAATTATCTATTCCACATTTTCCTTGATCTGCATTCCCTTTGTCCTATTTTCACACCTTATACGTCCTCATCTATGTATCTCCATCTCCCCTGACATCAGTCTGAAGACAGGTCTCGACTCGAAACGTCACCCATTCCTTCTCTCCAGAGATGCTGCCTGTCCCATTGAGTTACTCCAGCATTTTAAGTTGTTGAGTTGAGTTGAGTTGAGTTGAGTTGAGCTGAGTTGAGGGCTTCCACTGCCCTCTGTGGCAGAGAATTCCACAAATTCACAATTCTCTGGGTGGAAAAGTTCCTTCTCACGTCAGGTTTAAATGGCCTCCCCTTTATTCTAAGACTGTGGCCCCTGGTTCTGGACTCGCTCAACATTGGGAACATGTTTCTTGCATCTAGCTTGTCCAGTCCTTTTATAATAATAATAATATAATAATAATAATATTCATTTATTGTCATTGCAACGAGTACAATGAAATTAAAAAATAGCCAATCCTGACGGTGCGTACAAACATATATGCAATAAATGCAAAAACAAATAAATACATAAATACAATTAAATACAATTATATTAAGTACAAGATTTTTTAACGGTGTTGCCTAGTGCAAAGGTAGTGTTCAGTTCTCGTATGGCCCTGGGGTAAAAACTGTTCTTAAGTCTGTTTGTTCGGGATTTGATCGACCTGAAACGTCGACCAGAGGGCAGATGAACAAACAGACGGTGGCCGGGGTGGGATGGATCTTTTATTATTTTGCCTGCTCTACTGAGGCAGCGTAGGCTGAACAGGTGCTCCAGGGAGGGCAGTGAGCAGCCGATGATCTTCTGGGCCGTCGTGATGACCCTCTGAAGGGCCTTCCTGTCCTTTTCTGAGCAGCTGGCATACCATGTGGTTATACAGTATGCCAGCACACTCTCGATGGAGCAGCGATAGAAGGACAACATGAGCTTCTCCTGCAGGTTGGTTTTCCTGAGGATCCTCAGGAAGTGGAGTCTCTGCTGTGCCTTCTTTACTGTGGTGATGGTGTTGGTAGACCAGGTAAGATCCTCTGCGATGTGCGTACCCAGGAACCTGAAAGCTGGTACCCTTTCCACACAGACCCCATTGATGTAGAGTGGGTCGTAGTCTACACTGGTTTTTCTAAAGTCAATTATAAGTTCCTTTGTTTTGGAGGAGTTCAGGACCAGATTGTTCACTGAACACCATGCTGCCAGCCTTTGGATTTCATCCCTATAGGCTGTCTCATCTCCTTCTGAGATGAGTCCAACCACAGTCGTGTCATCCGCGAACTTGATGATGGTGTTGGTGGGATGGGTGGGGGCGCAGTCGTGAGTGTAGAGGGAGTAAAGGATGGGGCTCAACACACAGCCCTGTGGTGAGCCGGTGCTCAGTGTAATGGTGGAGGAGAGGTGAGGGCCTATTTTGACGGTCTGGGGGCGGTTGGTCAGGAAGTCCTTGATCCATTGGCAGATGGTTTGGGAAAATCCAAGGTCGGAAAGTTTGGTGACCAGTCTGCTCGGGATGACCGTGTTAAAGGCAGAGCTGAAGTCGAGGAAGAGCATCCTCACATAGCTCCCCTGGTGTTCAAGGTGGGTCAGTGCAGTGTGAAGAGCAGTGTCGATGGCATCCCCTGTAGACCTATTTGCTCTGTAGGCAAACTGGTGTGGGTCGAAGGTGGGTGGGAGGCTGGCTTTGATGTGCTGCAGGACCAGTCTCTCGAAGCACTTTGTGATGACCGGTGTGAGTGCTACCGGACGGTAGTCGTTAAGACCGCTGATGACAGACTTTTTCGGCAGTGGGATGATTGTGGCGGACTTCAGGCAGGGAGGGATGGTGGATTTTAAAAGGGACAGGTTGAAGATTTTTGTGAAGACCTTTGTTATATGTTTCTATAAGATCCCCTCTCATCCATGTAAACTCCAGTGAATACAAGCCTGCAAACTTTCGTTCAGTCTTTCTTGTCAAGAGGAGCTCAGCCGAGCGATGCGTTGAATGAGAAGGAACGCAGCAAGCAGTTTGCGCGGAAACATTGGCAGAGGAGAGTTGGAGTGTCAGAGAGAGGAGACCGATCGCATCAAGATAAGGTTCCAGCGCCATAGAACAAGGCAGCAGATTGGGAGTCAGAAACGAACGAAGAAGAAAAGGCCAAATTGACGTCGGGATTTAAAAAACATCGATGCAAGCCAGTGAGGAACAAAATAAGATTTTGGATAAGAAATGCAAGCTGGAACTGACTGTTGAAAACAGAAAGACTAAAGGAAGAGATTTGGCAGCAGTTAGTACAGGATGTTTTATTTTCAGAACTCATTTTCAATATTTTGTATTCAACAGCTTTTAGATTCTATTGCTGGAGTAAGTGGTGTTCTCTTTAGTTTGAGCATGAAGATGGTCAGGGCAGTGACCATATACAGTCTATCAGCCTCAATGGCGATGAACCAAGAGAGTTCAGTTTAGTTTAGAGATACAGCGTGGAAACAGGCCCTTCGGCCCACCGAGTCCGCACCGACCAGCGATCCCCACACATTAACACTATCCTACACGCACTAGGGACAATTTACACTGAAACCAAGTCGATTAACCTACAAACCTGTGCATCTTTGGAGTGTGGGAGGAAACCGAGGATCTTGGAGAAAAACCATGAGGACACAGGGAGAACGTACAAACTCCGTACAGACAAGCACCCGTAGTCGGGATCGAACCCGGGTCTCCGGTGCTGTAAGCGCTGTAAGGCAGCAAGTCTACCGCTGCGCCACCGTGCCGCCCTAGTTTTATAGACTTTAGAAGACACCGCAGCCGATAATAAAATAACCTCTTGCCAAACACCAAGTCCAGTTAATGGACTAATTATCCGCAATGAAAAACCGATGCATAGTTTTAAAAAAACAATAAGATCTTTGGAAACACGAATCCATTGGGTACAGTAAAATTGGTGATGCCACATTTGGAGTATTGTGTTCAGTTCAGGTCACCCTGCCATGGGAAGGAAGTGGTGAAGCTGGTAAGAGTTCAGAGACCCCGGGGACAAAACTATGCAGGTCACACGGAGAACATTCAACCGCCATCCAGACAGCACCCGTAGTCAGGATTGAACCCGGTGCTCTGGCGCTGTAAGGCAGCAACACTACCGCTGCACCGCCACGCCAACCTTCAGGCTTCATAACCTCGCACTAGCACCTCCTTAAATATCACATCCACAGAGTTTGTTGGTATCAAATCCAGGAGTACCAACCATCAAGTACAGTTATGCTGCTCGATACACATCTGAAAGCAAACAGATAAAAACACCGAAGCAGATATATTTAAAAAAGAGTCAAAACATGAATATGTGTAACATATGCAACTTTAAAAGGGCTGTAAAAATCACAAGATCTTTTCCTCGAGATACAAATAAAATAAAATGGTGCTGTGAAACCCAGGTGGGCTTATCAACAAAAGGAACCATTTGGAACGTGGTGATGCAGTTCTGTCCAGCACCATTCTGACCGGGCCCAATGATTGATCAAAGGAATCCAAAGAGGCTTTAGAATAGATAGGCTTTAACCCCGTTACGACGATACTTTGACTGGAAGCAGATATCAATGCTGAGTTCTGAGCAGTCGGTGATAAGGCGCCTTCTGATTATATTGGCTTGCCACTTCCTCGGCTTTCCTGTTACTATCAAAGGAAACCATTTCCAGATAATGCAATCTACTTACTGATAACTTTCATGCATCGCATCAAAGAGGTAACCGCACCTTGTGTTTTAACCTATATTTAGTTTCATCTTAACTCCATTACTCGTGTCAGGCCCCTTTGTTTTCCTGCACATTACAGATTTCCCTTTTCAAATGAGGCTCTGCAGAGAGTAGTGCGTTCGGCTGAACGCACTATGGGAACTACACTCGCCCCCCTGCAGGACCTATACATCAGGAGGTGCAGATCCAGAGCCAGCAACATTATGGGGGACCCCTACCACCCCAGCAACGGACTGTTCCAGCTGCTACGGTCAGGAAAACGCCTCCTCTGTCACGCTGTTAAAACAGAGAGGATGAGACGGAGTTTCTTCCCACAGGCCATCAGGACTGTTAACTCTCATATCACCAGGGACTAATTTAATTTACTGTATTAATTTATTTTTTGTGTTAAATTTATTTTTTTCTATTCTGTTTTGTAGTTTAGCACAATCCGTAGGCGTTGTCACTTTCATTTCACTGCACATCTTGTATATGTATGTGACAAATAAACTTGACTTCACTTGATGAACTAATAGACCTCTCGTTCTTTCTGCTGTTTTCCTCAATTCTAATCCAGATAATTACCTTTGGAAGAGTTTACAAAAAAAGATTTGCGAATTGTGGTATTTTTCCCCAGAACTATTCTTACATTTTGATCGAAGATAGACACAAAGTGCTGGAGTAACTCAGCGGGACAGGCAGCATCTCAGGATAGAAGGAGTGGGAGACGTTTCGGGTCGAGACCCTTCTTCAGAAACGTCACCCATTCCTTCTCTCCAGAGATGCTGCCTGTCCCACTAAGTCACTCCAGCATTATGTGTCTATCTTCGGTTTAAACCATCATCTGCAGTCTTACATTTTGATGTTGTTTATGTGTTTTCAGTATCTATATAAAGAAGAGAAAAGTATATGACCAGTTAAAGGGGTTAAAATTCCCCTGCATCCATGCTAATCTCTTATGTTTTTTGACTGTTGTGTTCGTTGAATCTCTGGTGGTGAATTCATCCGTTACAATCTGTGATTAGTACATAAAGTCAATAAATATTAACATATAAATAATGCCAGTCAAAGGACTATCCTACACATTCGAGGGACAATTTAGAATTTACACCAAACCAATTAACCTACCTACCTGTAAATCTTTGGAGTGTGAGAATATGAAAAAAAAAATATTTGGACAGGTACATGGATAGGGTAGGTTTATGGGGGTATGGAACAAACGCAGGCAGGTGGGACTAGTGAAGATGGGGCATGTTGGTCGGTGTGGGCAAGTTGGGCCGAAGGGCCTGTTTCCACACTCTATGTCTCTATGACCCTATCAAGCAATCTTCCCTTGAAGGAAGATGAAATAAATCAATTGGTTTTGATGTGACGGAAACAGGAGGAGACTATTATTTTATTTGTATGATTTTTTTTTGTTTAGTTTAGTTTCGAGATACAGCGCGGAAACAGGCCCTTTGGGCCACCGAGTCCTCACCGACCAGCCAATGAAGTTGCAAACCTGTACGTCTTTGGAATGTGGGAGGAAAGCGAAGATCTCGGAGAAAAACCCACGCAGGTCACGGGGAGAACGTACAAACTCCGTACAGGCAGCGCCCGTTGTCGAGATCGAACACGGGTCTCGGGCGCTGCAAGCGCTGCAAGGCAGCAACTCTACCGCTGCGCCACCGTTCCGCCTTTAGATAAATAGGAGAACTCTCAAGCATTTCATGCCGTGATGTTCCATTTACACTTGCGTCGTTTAGATTTTGGACAGTGTTCAATTTCCAGAGAGAGGGAGGAACACAGCAAGCTATCTAATCGTTGCTTGGTACAGTATTAGTTACACAATCTTGAATATATTCCGTGACCGAGCAGTTGTCACAGGTAATAAATTTATCTAATTGGTGATTATTTTGTTTTCTTGATTAAAACAATATTCAAGGTCAGCACATGGGGGTAATTTCTGACACAGAACACTTGGAACCAATTGCCAGCGAGTGTCTGGCTTGAAATATAGTCTTCAGCTTGAGTTATAGTTTTCATTCACTGAAGTTTTGCTGCTTTGGCCAAGAGCTATAATCCACAGGGTATCTCTGTTCTTGTACAGGGATGGGTGAACTTTCTAGCAGTCACCTTTCACCTAATCTCATTCCAGGCATTTGGTTCAGGAATAAGTCCAAATTTGATTGCTTCGACTTTCAGCCAAAGAGTCTCAAAACAAAGAAATGGGACATTCTTGCCATTGAGGGAGTGCAGCGTAGGTTAATTCCCAGGATGGCAGGTCTGACATATGATAAAAGAATCGATGTACTGGGCTTATAGATTTTTTTTGAGATACAGAGATACAACGCGGAAACAGGCCCTTCGGCCCACCGAGTCCGTGCCGCCCAGCGATCCCCGCACATTAACACTATCCTACACACTATATTCACTGGAATTTAGAAGGATCTTATTGAAACATATAAAAAATTTCAGGGATTGGACAGGCTAGATGCAGGAAAATTGTTCCCCACGTTGGGGGAGTCCAGAACCAGCGGTCACAGTTTAAGAATAAGGGGTAGGCCATTTAGGACTGAGATGAGGGAAAACCTTTTCACGCAGAGAGTTGTGAATCTGTAGAATTCTCTGCCACAGAAGGCAGTGGAGGCCAATTCACTGGATGTGTTCAAGAGAGAGTTAGATATAGCTCTTAGGGCTAACAGGATCAAGGGATAATAATAATAATAATAATGCATTACATTTATATAGCGCTTTTCTAAACCCAAAGACGCTTTACAAGGTTTACCAAAACATAAAAGAAAATAAATAGATAAATAAGTAAACGAAGAGAAAAGGAAAAAGAAGGTGGGGTGACGGTCAGTGATTGAAGGCAGTGCTGAACAGGTGAGACTTCAGTGATGTTTTGGATGTGGTGAGTGAGGAGGAGTCTCTGACGGTTTGGGGTAGTGAGTTCCAGAGTGTGGGAGCAGCGATGGAGAAAGCCCTGTCCCCCCAGGATCTGAGTTTGGTCCGGATGGGGGGGGGGACAGGAGGTTTGCAGCAGCAGAGCAGAGGTTACGGGTTGGAGTGTGTCTGTGGAGGAGGTCAGTCAGGTAGGATGGGGCCAGGATATGAGGAGAAAGCAGAAACGGGGTACTGATGCACTGCTTTATTTATCTTTGGTGAAGTTATCCTTTTTATCCTTTCACTGATGACTTCCATTGGGGCAGCACAGTGGCACAGCGGAAGTGTTTCTGCCTCACAGCAACAGACCCGGGCTCGATCCTGACTGCGACCACTGTCTGTGAGGTGTTTGTACGTTCTCCCTGTGGGTTCCTTCCCACGTTCCAAAGACGTGCAGGTTTGTCGGTTAATTGGCTTCTGCAAATTGTCCCTAATGTGCAATATGGGATAGCATAGAACTAGAGAACGGGTGAGCGATGGTCGGAGTGGATTCCGTGGGCCGAATGGCCTGTTTCCATGCTGAATCTCTAAACGTTGAACTCTAAACTGTTGCTCGTGGAGTTCATTCAGGTTAAATGCACCAGCCACTCCTTTTGCTGTGATTTTAATACTTTAGTTTTTTGAGTATTAATCGGTGAGAAATTTTGTGTCAACCTGTAAAAATGTACGCTGAGCAATTCCAACAGACGTTTCACGTATTGTTGGGCCAAATTAGTCCATGCCTTCATTATACGATGTGCCTTAAGGTACAATTTGCTTTGTTAACTGAGACCGGGAAGATTAATTGTTCAGTAGAACTGGTTACATGCCCTGCTATGCTCAAACGAGGTGTATTGTATTCGCCAGTTTTCTAATAAAACAGGCAATCAGACACCAGGACAATTATGGAACTTTGTACAATTTAACACACAAAAATATATCAGACACTAATAAAGTAATTTTCAAGGACTTGATTAATGGTGTGAGGCAGGTATAATTAATGATGTTATTAACTAATGTAGTGATATAGATACGTGGCAAAAAGGTTTGCACCTGATACAGTGGAAGGGAACAGGAAATACATAATTTGTTTAAGTTGTATGATTTATAAAGTCTCAGTATCCCTTTTCTTTGCCTTTCAAGCCTATATCAACATATTAACGAAGATGAAAGTGCTGTTCTCCTTGTTTGACTTTCAGTAATTGCACTGTTTCACTCAGACCATTTGTATTTGAAAAGGCACTTGATCTGCACTGCAATCGTCCTTAGTTATCACAGTCTCAAATCACCTTGAGTACACAGGGAGCACTGGATGATTAATAATGTTCCACCGAAGCACACCTTCAGAAGCTCAAAACCAGGGGCGATTTATATGCAGCCTAAATCAAGAGCTCGCTCGGGTCAAAAGGTGCAAAGATTGCATCATTTTACTGGGGACATTCTGCGGCTAATTTTTATCGTCCTCCACAGTTTGCGACATTACTCGTTGTTGACAGAGTGTTATAGAGTCATAGAGTCATAGTCATAGAGTGATACGGCGAGGAAACAGGCCCTTCGGCCCAACTTGCCCACACCAGCCAACATGTCCCAGCTGCACTAGTCCCACCTGCCTGCGCTTGGTCCATATCCCTCCAAACTTGTCCTATCCATGAATCTGTCTAACTGTTTCTTAAACGTTGGGGTAGTCCCAGCCTCAACTACCTCCTCTGGCAACTTGTTCCATACCCCCACCACCCTTTGTGTGAAAAAGTTACCCCCCAGATTCCTTTTAAATCTTTTCCCCTTCACCTTGAACCTATGTCCTCTGGTCCTCGATTCCGCTACTCTGGGCAAGAGACTCTGTGCATCTACCCGATCTATTCCTCTCATGATTTTATGCAGGTCTATAAGATCACCCCTCATCCTCCTGCGGTCCAAAGAACTCAACCTCTCCTTATAACTGTTGCTGCAATGCACTCCCAAATCAGGAAGAATGCAGCGACACAAGACCATTGCAGGTACTTTCATAATGCAGAACATTTAAGAGACATTCGGACAGGTACACGGATGGGATAGGCCCAGCATGGGCAGTTGGGACTAATGTGGATGGGGCATGTTGGTCAGTATGGGCAAGTTAGGCCGAGGGGCCTGTTTCCACGATATATGACTGTGTGGCTCTATAAACATTGCATTAATGCAAGGTTACAGATAAGAGGTGTATAAGATCATGAGGGAAATAGATAGAGTGAACGCACAGTCTTTTATCCAGGATAAGGGAATCACGAACCAGAGGACATGGCTTTAAGGTGAGAGGGGAAAGATTTAATTGGAACCTGAGGGGCAACCTGCCACTCCTGAGGGTCGTGAATCTTTATTAAAGCTCCCCAAATTTGGGAACCTTAATGGTACCGCGTTAAAGTGCAGCAAGTTTCTGTAATCTACGTATTATTTTGCCACGTAATTGAAGACGATTGCCTCATTATAAGGCAAGTTTATTACTACTGGCCTCTACTTCTGTACAGCTATTGACACGAGCCTCCACCCCATTTGCTCCTCTGATCGAACGAGACAATCGACTTCGATATTGTAAATTGTTCGTCATTACGGACCAAAGCATCGGGAATGGGGCATTGACCAGACCAGATTGGGGGTAAATTGCAGGAGGGGGCAGCATAGAGTTCTCCAGTGGCACATCTAGTTTGCAAGTCCGACTTCTGTCTTGACTTTAGCAACAGCTCTCTGAACACGTAAGTGGCATTGTAAGAAAATAACTGCAGATGCTGGTACAAATCGTAGGTATATATTTCACAAAATGCTGGAGTAACTCAGCAGGTCAGGCAGCATCTCGGGAGAGAAGGAATGGGTGACGTTTCGGGTCGAGACCCTTCTTCAGTCTGACCTGCTGAGTTACTCCAGCATTTTGTGAAATAAATACGTAAGTGGCATTGATACCTTTGGAGATACCAGGACTTCAAGTGGTCAATAAAATGTTTTTTTTTTGTATTTCACAGCGTAATCAAGGACCAGTCTCATCCTCGTCACTCCTTCTTATCCCCTCTTCAGCAGCACCAAGTTCTGAAAACGCACACCTCCAGATTCAGGACAGAATCTTCCCAGCTCTAATCATTCAACTAAACATTCCTCTCGTCAGCTCGAGTGTGGTCCTGACCTCCATTCCACCTCATTGGAGACCTTTAAACTATCTTTTATTTGACTTTACCTCACACTAAATACTGTTCCCTTTATCCTTTATCTGTGCATTGTGGATGGTTTGATTGTAATCATCTATAATCTTTTTTTTGACACTATAGCCGGGAAACAAGAGCTGTTCGCCTAGCACGGTGGCGCAGCGGTAAAGTTGCTGCCTTACAGCGCTTGCAGCGCCAGAGACCCGGGTTCGATCCCGACTACGGGTGCTGTCCGTACAGAGTTTGTACGTTCTCCCCGTGACCTGCGGGGCGAACGTACAAGGATGAGAGGGGATCTTGTCGAAACATATAAGATTATTAAGGGGTTGGACACGTTAGAGGCAGGAAACATGTTCCCAATGTTGGGGGAGTCCAGAACCAGGGGCCACAGTTTATGAATAAGGGGTAGGCCATTTAGAACGGAGATGAGGAAAAACTTTTTCAGTCAGAGAGTTGTGAATCTGTGGAATTCTCTGCCTCAGAAGGCAGTGGAGGCCAATTCCCTGAATGCATTCAAGAAAGAGCTAGATAGAGCTCTTAAGGATAGCGGAGTCAGGGGGTATGGGGAGAAGGCAGGAACGGTGTACTGATTGAGAATGATCAGCCATGATCACATTGAATTATGGTGCTGGCTCGAAGGGCCGAATGGCCTACTCCTGCATCTATTGTCTATTGTCTATTGTCTGCGTGAGTTTTCTCCGAGATCTTCGGTTTCCTCCCACACTCCAAAGACGTACAGGTATGTAGGTAGATTGTCTTGGTAAATGTAAAAAAAAATTGTCCCTAGTGTGTGTAGGATAGTGTTAGTGTGCAGGGATCGCTGGTCGGCACGGACCCGGTGGGCCGAAAGGCCTGTTTCAGCGCTGTATCTATACAAAACTAATCTAAACTAAACTTTTCACTGTACCTCAGTGTACTTGACAATAATAAACTAAACTAAACCTAAAACAAACTAAGCATCAGTTCACAATGGCAGGGCTTGGAGTCTAGGTTGCCATCACTAACTGGTAGAACGTAACTTGGAAGTGATTAGTACTCACAACTTGCATCAATGTGGAGCAGCTGATATGCATCGAAGATGGATAAATGTGTGAGAGAGAACGGATTGAAAGAGAGATATGAATACAGTGTGGGGATTGGATTGAAAGGGAGCTTGTTTGGCACTGTTGTGTATCAGTTTGGGTCAAAGTGGCTTGTTTCTGTTGTTAACTGCTTGTGATGTTTCTCCACCCTGAAAAATCTAGGCCTGTCATTGAAATTGAAATTGTTTGTGTACCTAGTGTTTTGACAAATGGTATTTCACGGCAATCGTACAAGATTGAAATGCTTTCTTACTGTGCAGCGATTTTAATATAGCATTACGGTCGTGTGTGTTACAGCTAACGTGACTAGATTGTTGATTACTCATGTAACAGTAGGCAACTGATTCTATTCAGGTTCAATATGTACATAAACCACAATGAGTGAAATGCAGTGAGTGATTACTTAAAGTGCCTTACCTTTCAGCTCATACCTACAAAACTAATCTTTCAGACCAGCGTGAGTTTAGACAATCCTTTATTTCCATTAAGGTACATTTTGCTTTCTATTCCACAGGGTAATGGGCCAGAAGACCATTCTTTTTTTCCCATTTGCAAACTTTGGTTTTATATTTCCCATTTTCTTTTCTTGTGTTCAGTGAAACAAAATGGATCTGTCCGTAAGGGTGAGCTACTAATCCCTAAAATGGCTACTGGGAAGCATTAGATGTATAATCAAGGTGACAATGTGTGAGTGGCCCGTTCTTCATATAAGCAGTGGAGTTGCTGCCTTACAGCACCAGAGACCCAGGTTCAATCCTAACTACGGGTGCTGTCTGTACGGAGTTTGTACGTTCTCCCCGTGACCCCGTGGGTATTCTCCGAGATCTTCAGTTTCCTCCCACACTCCAAAGTCTTAGAGGTTTGTAGGTTAATTGGCTTGGTATAAATGTAAATTGTCCCATGTGTAAGATAGCGTTAGTGTGCGGGGATTGCTGGTTGGCACGGAATCAGTGGGCACGGAATCAGTAACTCTACCACAGCACCACCGTGCCGCCCTGTGTGAGCGGTGAGAAGGTACCAATCTGTGCAAAAGGCTGGAACTATTTTAGATCTACATTCTGCAATCCTAATGTTAGATCCCACATATTTTCAGCTTTTGATGAGTTTCTGTGCATAGAGGAATGCAAGCAGCCATTCAGTAAATCATCAGGTTAACCTCTCTCCGCTTTACTTCGCTCCTGATTTACTGTCATGCCAACTCAAAACGCTTGATAGCATTTTGGTATGGATATTTGAACATCAGATTTAAATGCGTTCACCTTATTTCTTTAAAAGATGTGCATTTCTTTGGCCCCAAACCAACCTGTTATTTATCTCAGTAGAGTTTAGAGGCCTTGGAAAATGAGGGCGCGGGAGGTGGGGGGGAAAGAGAAATCAAGTCGGATGGAAAGGCATGAGAAGATGTACGATGTACGATGTTCAACTCATCACCGTTACTTCCCTTTCATTATATTACTTTCCCTCCAACATGACTGTGCAGTGCTGATGGTATGTGTGAGTGATGTTGGTTTGTCTCGGTGATGGAACGATTGATAAAAATCCAGAATTTCTTTTAGCAGGATCACCAGCTTTTACCAGTTCCACGTATGCACTGACATATGTTACAGTTGTATAAGACGTCGGTAAGGCCGCATTTGGAGCATTGTGTTCCGTTCTGGGCACCATGTTATAGGAAAGATTATTAAGGGGTTGGACACGTTAGAGGCAGGAAACATGTTCCCAATGTTGGGGGAGTCCAGAACAAGGGGCCACAGTTTAAGAATAAGGGATAGGCCATTTAGAACTGAGATGAGGAAAAACTTTTTCAGTCAGAGAGTTGTGAATCTGTGGAATTCTCTGCCTCAGAAGGCAGTGGAGGCCAATTCTCTGAATGCATTCAAGAGAGAGCTAGATAGAGCTCTTAAGGATAGCGGAGTCAGGGGGTATGGGGAGAAGGCAGGGACGGGGTACTGATTGAGAATGATCAGCCATGATCACATTGAATGGCGGTGCTGGCTCGAAGGGCCGAATGGCCTCCTCCTGCGCCTATTGTCTATTGTGAAAGATGTAGTGTAGAGAAGATTTACGAGGATGTTGCTGGGACTCGAGGGCCTGAGCTGCAGGGAGAGGTTGAGCAGGCTGGGACTCTATTCCTTGCAGCCACAGGAGGATGTGGAGCAATCTTATACAAGTGTACTAAATCATGAGAGGAATAAATCGGGGCAGATGCACAAAGTCTCTTGACCAGTGTAGAGGAATGAAGAACCAGAGGACATAGGTTTAAGGTGAGGGGGAAAAGATTTAATTGGAATCTGAGAGGTAACCTTTTCACACAAAACATGGTGGGTGTATGGAACGAGCTGCCGGAGGGGGTAGTTGAGGCAGGGACTATCGCAACATTTAAGAAACATTTGGACAGGGACATGGATAGGGCAGGTTTAGAGATATTTGGGCCAAATGCAGGCAGGTGGGACGAGTGTAGATGGGGAATGTTGGCAAGTTGGGCTGAAGGGCCTTTTCCACACTGTATTACTCGATGACTCTATGTCAAAGGGAATATGAAATTCTTACTTGCTGCAACTTTAAAGGCTCATAAATGCAATAAAAGTCTAATCTTTTCTCCCAGAGCAGAAATGTACAAGAATAGACGGCATAACATTGAGGTGAAAGGGACAAGGTTTAAAGCAGAAGCTTGGAACAGGTTTTTTAACACATGGGGAGGCAGGTGCCTGGAACACTCTGCCACCATAGCCTTACCATTGACTGGTTAGCACGTAACTTAGAAACATAGAAACATAGAAAATAGGTGCAGGAGTAGGGCATTCGGCCCTTCGAGCCTGCACCTCCATTCAATATGATCATGGCTGATCATCCAGCTCAGTAACCTGTACCTGCCTTCTCTCCATACCCCCTGATCCCTTTAGCCACAAGGGCCACATCTAACTCCCTCTTAAATATAGCCAATGAACTGGCCTCAACTACCTTCTGTGGCAGAGAATTCCACAGATTCACCACTCTGTGTGAAGAAATGTTTTCCCATCTCGGTCCTAAAAGACTTCCCTCTTATCCTTAAGCTGTGACTCCTGGTTCGGGACTTCCCCAACATCGGGAGCAATCTTCCCGCATCTAGCCTCTCCAACCCCTTAAGAATTTTATATGTTTCTATAAGATCCCCCCTCAGTCTTCTAAATTCCAGCAAGTATAAGCCTAGTCTATCCAGCAACAAAAAGCTTTTCAGTGTAACTCGGTAAACGTGACAATAAACTACAACTAAACTAGTGCAACTCTTTGGACTGCTAATGTGGACATTTTTTCTTCAAGACCAAGTAAGTTAAATTGTACAATGACCGTAAGTTCTACCTCAGGGCTAGATTTTGATGACTGATGCAAAAGGAATGAGAATGTTTAATTTTGTCTGCCCTTCAATTGAATCCCTGCCTTCACTGGAAGAAGTTGATCCTTCAGATCAAAGGGTTATCTTGTGAAGAATTGTTGAGGCTGACCAAAATGGAGAATGGAAGAATGATTTTGTCAGAAAGGCCCTTGATGGAACAGACACGGCATGGGTGTTTCCACTGTTAGTTTAATTTAGAGTTATAGCGCGGAAACAGGCCCTTCGGCCCACCGAGTCCACGCCGGCCAGCGATCCCCGCACACTAATGCTATCCCACACACACAAGGGACAATTTGCACTTATGCCAAGCCAATTAACCTACAAACCTGTACGTCTTCGAAGTGTGGGAGGAAACCAAAGATCTTGGAGAAAACCCACGCAAGTCAGGGGGAGAACGTACAAACTCCGTACAGACATGCACCAGCAGTCAGGATCGAACCTGGGTTTCTGGTGCTGTAAGGCAACAACTCGGCCTCTCTGCCACCTGTGCCCTGTATTATGTAAGTTGGACTCACCATCCCTGCCCCTAGTCTTTAATCGAAGGATCTTCTACCTGAAGGGGTAATAATGTATTAGTTATTTTTCAGTGTACAAAGGGGGAAGATTTCTCAGAGCTTTAACAGGTGAGGCCCTCTGCTTTCTGTAGAGGTACGTGCCTTGCAAAAGATTTCTTCTCCATTGCCATGTTGTCCTGTGGCGTTGCTACTCCCACGGAAGTCCCTCTGTTTAACCTGAATTGACCCCACTACTTCCAGGAGGAGTTCCATTTGTGAGCAAGCCCAGCCGTGGTGAAACTGGGAAGAGGCAATGGGTGGGAACTGCATACATCACCAAAAATGACACGCAGTTAATGAATGCCACTAGGCTGAATACCCAGGGACCAAGAATACGCGAGTTCTTGAACGTAGTGAAGGAAAAAATCATTCTCCTGCGGCAAAAATTCATTCTCCTCCTACAAACCTGCAGGTCTTATCTACAAATATAGAGCCAGGGGACATTGTTTATGTATAGGTGGAGGCCCATTTAAGATGGAGATGAGGATTTTGTTTTTCTCACAGAGGGCTATGGATCTTTAGAATTCTCCACTGTTAGAATGCATGGCTGAAGCCGAATTATTAAATGCATTCAAGGCTGAACCAGACAGATGTTTGGTCCAAAGGAGAATCTAAGGCTAGGAGGAGCAGACAAGGAAATGGTGCTGAGGCCAAGATAAGACCAGCCAAGAACTTACTGAATTGTGGAGCAAGCTTTGAGGGGCTAGTCCTTCTCATATTTCTTTATTTCTTATCATAGCAATCTCCCATATTATCATATCATATCATATATCTACAGCCGGAAACAGGCCTTTTCGGCCCTCCAAGTCCGTGCCGCCCAGCGATCCCCGTACATTAACACTATCCTACACCCACTAGGGACA
Source organism: Rhinoraja longicauda (assembly GCF_053455715.1). Lineage (NCBI taxonomy): Eukaryota > Metazoa > Chordata > Chondrichthyes > Rajiformes > Arhynchobatidae > Rhinoraja > Rhinoraja longicauda. The sequence continues at coordinate 59,319 of NW_027601793.1, forward strand.
ATTTTTACATTTGCCCAGCCAATTAACCTACATACCTGTACGTCTTTGGAGTGTGGGAGGAAACCGAAGATCTCGGAGAAAACCCACGCAGGTCACGGGGAGAACGTACAAACTCCTTACAGTGCAGCACCCGTAGTCAGGATCGAACCTGTGTCTCCGGCGCTGCATTCGCTGTAAAGCAGCAACTCTACCGCTGCGCTACCGCTGCGCTACCGTGCCGTGCCGCCATTTTTCTCAAAAAAACATGCCATTGGCCTGCTGTGGGCTTCATTGAACAATGCGAACAGCTGTGCTCAGCTTTCTGCTCACCTCAATGGAAAACAGACGTCGTTAAGGTAAGAAGCAACAACATCAATCACATTGCAGCAAGGAGCATTGAGTCTCCAAAATGGCCGTTCGCGGGTCCAGGCAGCGGGCAGTCGAGGATTCCACCGCCCACGTGTCCCTGGAGAGGCCGCGTGCAGTGTTCACGGGGGACTTTAGAGGCTTTCCGTGAACGGTGGGCACCATGGGGTCTAAAGGGGGCCATGGGTATGGCTGACATAGCTGCAATTTGATGGTCTGATGAAGGGTCGAGCCCCATTCCTTCTCTCCGGAGAGGCTGCCTGTCCCGCTGCGTTACTCCAGCGTTTTGAGTCTATCTTCGGTTTAAACCGGCATCTGCAGTTCCTTCCTACGCATTTGATGTTTGCAAACTGCATGAGTATCAGTTTTGATTAATACACTACTTTGTACACCGTGTTCATGCAATATTAACTCCGAGTTAAGGGGGAAAAAAAGAGCATTGAGTCAGATTTTGTTCACAGTTATCAAGCCTTTCTCCAGCCCATGGCCTGGGCTACACAGCGGTGATAATGAAGTGGTCTCGGCAGCCATTGATAGGTAAATCTGAAAGCAATTTTTGACATCCACTCTTGTGAGATTGGATGTGGAAATTCGGGTGATATTATCAGACGTAGCCGGCTTTTTTTCAGGGTCCTCTGTTGTAGTCATAACCAATAGACTGGGCCTTGAAACTGATCTATTAGCATGGACATGTGTACTTGAAAATCCACCAGTCTTTCACAATAGGGCGGCACAGTGGCGCAGCGGTAGAGTTACTTCCTCACAGCGCCAGGGACCCGGGTTCGATCCTTACTACGGGTGCTGCCTGTACGGAGTTTGTACATTCTCCCTGTGACCGTGTGGGTTTCCTCCAGGTGCTCCAGTTTCTTCCCATGCTCCAAAGACGTGCATGTTTGTAGGTTACCTGGCTTTGGCAAATTGTCCCTGGTGTGTAGGATAATGCTAGTGTGTGGGGATCGCTAGTCGGCGCAGACTCTGTAAGCCGATACACCTGTTTCCGCACTGTATCTCTAAAGTTTAAAAGTAGCGTCTAAGCAACTGCAGATGTTCTCCAGGGGTCAATGGCTCCCAAACTTTTTCATCCGCAGCTAAAAGTGGATTAAACATCTGGATTTAAGGCCCATATTTTACGATGGCACGCAGCAAAAGCTTTTCACTGTACCTCGGTACACATAACAATAAACTACACTGAAACTGAAATAGCACAATGAGTGAATTGACAATTCTGTCAAAATGATTTGCGTTTTCAAAACATTTTAATTTGGCTTTGTTGCTTTTTAACTCACAAAATTAAAGCATTAAATAAAAAACAACTGAAATCTTTGAATTCAAAACTAAAGCGCAAAGTAATTATTTAAAAGATGTTTTGGGCCCTCACGCCAGCGAATTTTCAATCCTTGGTGGTTCAATATTGGGAATTAGCAGTGTAGAGAGAGTCATGCTCGAAGTGATGCCTTAGTTGCAAGCTTTGCTGTTAACCTTGCTACAAATCGATGGTCAACTGTACAGGGTGTGAATGATGAGAGTTTAGTTTAGTTTAGTTTAGAGAGACACAGCGCGGAAGCAGGCCCTTCGGCCTCCAATGCCGAGTCTGCGCCGACCAGCAATCCCTGCATATTAACACTATCCTACACCCACCAGGGACAGTTTTTACATTTACCAAGCCAATTTACCTACATGGTATGGGGAGAATGGGGTACTGATTGAGAATGATCAGCCATGATCACATTGAATGGTGGTGATGGCTCGAAGGGCCGAATGGCCTACTCCTGCACCTATTGTCTATTGTCTATTGTCTATTGTCTACCTGTAGGTCTTTGGAGCTGTAAGGTCTTTGGAGCGTCGGAGAAAACCCAATGCAGGTCACGGGGAGAACGTACAAACTCCGTACTGACAGCACCCGCAGTGGGGATCGAATCCGGGTCCCTGGCACTGTAAGCGCTGTTAGGCAGCAACTCTGCTGCTGCGCCACCACTATTATCACCACCTAATCTGAGGAAAGACGTTCTTGCCTTAGAGGGAGTACAGAGAAGGTTCACCAGATTGATCCCTGGGATGGCGGGACTTTCATATGAAGAAAGACTGGATAGACTAGGCTTGTACTCGCTGGAATTTAGAAGACTGAGGGGGGATCTTATAGAAACATATAAAATTCTTAAGGGGTTGGAGAGGCTAGATGCGGGAAGATTGTTCCCGATGTTGGGGGAGTCCAGAACCAGGGGTCACAGCTTAAGGATAAGGGGGAAGACTTTTAGGCCCGAGATGAGAAAACATTTCTTCACACAGAGAGTGGTGAGTCTGTGGAATTCTCTGCCACAGAAGGTAGTTGAGGCCAGTTCATTGGCTACATTTAAGAGGAAGTTAGATGTGGCCCTTGTGGCTAAAGGGATCAGGGGGTATGGAGAGAAGGCAGGTACAGGTTACTGAGCTGGATGATCAGCCATGATCATATTGAATGGCGGTGCAGGCTCGAAGGGCCGAATGGCCTACTCCTGCACCTATTTTCTATGTTTCTATGTTTCTATTATATACACCACCACCCATAGTGGGGATTGAACCCGGGTCCCTGGCTCTGTAACCGCTGTTAGGCAGCAACTCTGCCGCTGCACCACCACTATTATATACGCCATCACCCGTAGTGGGGATTGAACCCGGGTCCCTGGCTTTGTAAACGCTGTTAGGCAGCAACTCTACCGCTGCACCACCACTGTTATATACGCCATCACCCGTAGTGGGGATTGAACCCGGGTCCCTGGTGCTATAAACGCTGTTAGGCAGCAACTCTACCGCTGCACCACCACTATTATATACGCCATCACCCGTAGTGGGGATTGAACCCGGGTCCCTGGTGCTGTAACCGCTATTAGGCAGCAACTCCACCGCTGTGGAGATGCATGCAGTGCTCACCCATTCCTCTGTCCGTGTTTGTTGTTTTTTTTTGCTGCAATTCTCTGCAACTTCTTGCGGTTTTGGATGGAGCTGTTCCCGAATGCGTGCTGCGCTGGATAACGATAAAATGCTTTCTACGGCGCGGATTGTCCATTGGAGGCCGAAAAATCAAGCCCCTCTGATTGCATCGTTGCACGTGAGGTTTTACGAAGACCAGGGCACCTGAAATGGCAGCCTGACATCACTTTTCAACACTTTGGGGCCTCTCCGTAATGTTAAATGATTTTTCTGATTATTTTTCTTTGTGTGTTTTCAGTGAACAAATGGTACTTGCCATTTATTTTATATATGAAGAACGGTTGATCCTAAGTGCCTTAAACAAACAGCTCAGAGTTGGAAATAACCCACGATCTTGCAATGATTGAAAAAATCCGCCAGGCAAATTCAATTCCAGTCAGTGAAGAACAAAATGTTCTCTTCTTTGAAGTAATATCCATTTTTCCTAGAAACTTTTTCCCTTTGTCTCTTATATTTTCGTTTAGCAGTCTTTAGATTTTGTTTAATTGCCAATGGGCGGCAACAATTTCAACAGGAAATACAGAAGAGACTGGCTTTGAAACAGTTGAGCTTATTTTCCTCCTCACAATGCTTCCCAGTTAAATGGATGGTGAAAGATTTTTCTATTTCCGTATAAAATTCATTTTTATATTGTAATATATTTTTTAAAAATCAAATTTATATTTATACCGCATGTGTATATAATAGATCCACACACACACAAGTCAAGTCAAGTCAAGTCAAGTCAAATTTATTTGTCACATACACATACTCGATGTGCAGTGAAATGAAAGTGGCAATGCCTGCGGGTTGTGCACAAAAAGAATTACAGTTACAGCATATAAATAAAGTTAATAAGTTACTAAACATAGCACAAAAAGTGTCGACAAAAATTTAGTCTCTGGGGTTATAAAAATTGACAGTCCTGATGGCCTGTGGGAAGAAGCTCCGTCTCATCCTCTCCGTTTTCACAGCGTGACAACGGAGACGTTTGCCTGACCGTAGCAGCTGGAACAGTCCGTTACTGGGGTGGCAGGGGTCCCTCATGATCTTGCTTGCTCTGGATCTGCACCTCCTGATGTATAGGTCCTGCAGGGGGACGAGTGTAGTTCCCATGGTGCGTTCTGCCGAACGCACTACTCTCTGCAGGGCCATCCTGTCCTGGGCAGAGCTGTTCCCAAACCAGACTGTAATGTTGCCGGACAGGATGCTCTCTACAGCCCCAGAGTAGAAGCAATGAAGGATCCTCAGCGACACTCTGAATTTCCTCAGTTGTCTAAGGTGGTAAAGGCGCTGCTTAGCCTTACCCACCAGTGCGGCAATGTGCGTTGCCCACGTCAGATCCTCTGCGATGCGGACTCCCAAGTATTTGAAACTGCTCACCCTTTCCACAATAGACCCATTTATCTCGAGTGGCGTGTACGTCCTTGGATGTTTAGCCCTTCTGAAGTCCACAATCAGCTCCTTTGTTTTAGTGACATTCAAGAGGAGGCTATTGTCCTGACACCAGAGTGCCAGATCAGCCACCTCCTCCCGGTAGGCCTTCTCATCGTTGTTGGAGATCCGGCCCACCACCACAGTGTCATCAGCAAACTTGATGATGGAGTTTGAGCTGAACCTGGCCCCACAGTCATGTGTGTACAGGGAGTACAGTAGGGGGCTAAGGACGCAGCCCTGGGGGGATCCTATGTTCAGGGTGAGGGAGCTAGATGTGTGTTCCCCCATCCTGACCACTTGGGGCCTGGCAGTGAGAAAGTCCGGGACCCAGGCACACAGAGGGGTGCTAAGCCCCAGTTCCAGCAGCTTCTCAACCAGTCTGCTGGGGACTATTGTGTTGAATGCTGAACTAAAGTCAATGAACAGCATCCTCACATAGCCCCCCTGGCTGTCCAGATGAGAGAGAGCGGTGTGTAGAACCTGGGAGACCGCATCATCCGTGGACCTGTTCGGACGGTATGCGAACTGTAGTGGGTCCATGTTGCGAGGAAGAAGGGCGCAGATGTGCTTCTTAACTAGCCTCTCAAAGCATTTCATGACAACCGAGGTGAGGGCCACCGGTCGGTAGTCATTTAAACACGCTGGAGAGGCATTCTTTGGCACCGGTACAATGATGGATCTTTTGAAGCATGCAGGGACCACGGACATTGCCAAGGAGAGGTTGAATATTGTGGTGAGCACTGGAGCAAGCTGAGTAGCACAAGACTTTAGTACTCGCCCAGATATACCGTCTGGGCCTCCAGCTTTCCTCGTGTTCACACGCGTCAGAGCCCACCTCACCTCATGCTCGGACACCGAGAATGTGTGCACATCCCCGGCGGTGGATCCCCCTCCAGCCTCGCTAGCCAGTGCCCCTTCGGTGCTGTTTTTAGACGGCGAGCTGGTGGTGTTACC